>NC_056746.1:390777429-391077429 GCF_019279795.1 Protopterus annectens
GTACAAGTACTCATTTTAGTCTGTTTTCTATTTTCTTATAATCATTCTTTCTAAGAAGCATTTGATAGTTATGCAGTTCTGCTAACGGCGATGCTGAAGAGTGGTTTGTATAATTGTTTCATCAAGCTAGGGATACTTCAATCTATGATAGCGTTTGTTTTTAATTAAATCACTGTATTTATTTTTTTAGTTGTTCTGTCTATAACAGGTTATGTTTTTGCTTTATTATTTATATTAGTTTCTCATCAAATATCTCTAACTATTAATGATTTAAATAATCCTTTAATTCATCATATCCGAGTGATGCCTCCAGGTGCATCTGCAGTTACCTCCTACTGACGCCTCTAGGCATCAAATATTGCTTGTTCATACTTGCACCTATAATTCCAAAACCATGTTTTAAAAGCATTCATCTTAAAGTTTATTCAATGGCATTATTATTTGACCTATGTCTAGTGAAGGTAAATAGATATTAACTGATATTTTTATTATATTAATTTATACAGATATAATTTCCACATTTTTATAAATATCTTAACAACCAAATAACACAGACAGACCTTCTTAGCCTCATAAGAAAGCCTCATATGAATGCTACTGACAGTATGTGCACAACTTGAGTGGTTGCTAAAATATTGTAAGTTGTTTACAAAATATTACAAATGTAATAGTTACTGCGTTTACTGTGTCTTATAAAATTCAATTTAAGATCTAGAACCTAAAGAATACTACACCATACAAATAGTTTGTGCTGAAGAGTTTAATATTTGTACTTCTTTCATAACTCTTATAGTTCCAGAAATATGAACATTTGTTTGAAATGTGAGGACATAATTTGATTCTGTCAAAAGGCTTAGACTCCACCCATTGGCAGTTACAGTGCAAACATTCTGAGTTTCATTGGCGTGAGTGAGTTTAAAGAGGGATAGTTTATTGAAATAATTAAGATTGCATAATGCTCATATAATCTTTTTACAGGAATCTGATTTACTTAATAATGACATTAACAGATTGATCTCAAGGGAATACTCAATTTTGGCTAGCTGTCAATTTAAATCTAAAAGCAGAGGCACAATCATTTGATGGAAAAATTCATCAGTCATGCCTAAGGTAATTGATATTTATTTGGATTAAAATGGCATGTTATGTCTAATAGTTGTTGAACTTAATAATAGCATTTCTACTTTTATTAGTTCTTACTGGATTCCAGGAACTTGAGCTAAAATTTGAAAAAAAATTCCTAGATATTATAATTTCTTATATGAAAGGGGATTTTGTTATAGCTGATGTGTTTAATTGTATTCTATCAGAAAAAGATTCTGCTTCTAGAAATAAACCAAAGATTTCATTATCAGCTAAACATTTACTAGTTTTTATTGATTCAATGAATTTTAAAGATATGTATGATCTGAAACTACCTAACTCTCTTAATTATACTCACTATTCTTGTAAATTTGAAATGAGTGCAAGCTTTTATTTCTAATAGCTTACTGTTTTATATTAAAAGTGTTTCTATAGTTTATTGTCCTCTATTTGACCATAATGCTATTTCCTTTAGTCTTATAATAAAATTGCACAGCTTAATACATTGCAATAGATTACCAGATAGATTACCAGTGTACATTGTTAAAATTAAAGGTTTTAAAGAATGTTTTTTTTTTGAATGAGATACATTTTTTTTAGAAATAAACAACAGTGGAGAAGTTTCCAATGTCATCTTGTGGGATTTATTAAAAGCTTATTTAAATGGCAAAATTACTAATTGGTACATAAACAAAAGAAAGGAATGGGATAAAGATCTTAATACAATAAAAACAGATACATTAAAGTTCTTTACAACTGCTATTTACATTCACTGTGAATTGAAAGCTCTCAATTTAAAGTATATTGAAATCATAAACCATAAGTTTTCCATAATTTAAAGAAATTAAAACTTCAATCATATTCATTAAATCCTACGGATTTACATAAATTAGCTATTAGGGCAAAGAAAATGAGTAAATCTAATCATATTAAAGAAATTGCATGCCAATTTGGTAACAAGAATAAAAAAATGACAGAGTTGAAAGATATTTTGAGTGCTTTAGGAAATATTATGAATACCATCAACCAACTCAGAAACAATGGTAAAATAGTCTCTGCAGTCTTTCTAGACATGTCCAAAGCCTTTGATATGGTCTCCCACCCCAAACTACTAAATATACTCTGTAAACTGAACCTCAGCCACTCTGCACTTCAATGATTCTGAAGCTATCTACAGGACCACCAGCAATCTGTAAAATGACTTAATGTCCTATCCCCCCTTCCTATTACACTAGGAGTACCTCAAGGCTCAATTCTTGGGCCACTACTCTTCACTGCTTTTGCAAACAACCTCCATAGTGCTACCCCACTGGCTTCAACTACCCAATATGCAGATGACACAACACTTATATTTGCTGCTAATAACTTGCAACATCTCCATGCTATAACCCAAAAATCATTCTCAGATGCCAAGCTATGGCTCTCTAACCATCAGCTCATACTCAACCCCAATAAAACAAAACTCATGATCTTCCAACCCACAAGATCCCACCCCCCAGCACCTTCTACATCACACCTAGGAATAATATAAAATGAATGCCAATTCACAAACAAAACTACTAATAGTAATTATAGATAACAACCTCAGATTTGGCCTACATATAGCACAAACAATTAAGAAAGTTCACAAAAAATGGGTACTCTTTACAGAAATAAAAAGTATCTAACTAGCACCTCTAGGGTTGCCATTGCTAGAACCCAACTTCTCAAAAAAGACTGACAAAACAAACTATGAATATAAAACAAAAAGCACAGCAAGGATACAACTAACTCATATTTAATAAGGTGAAGCACTTTTCATTTTTTAAAGTCACAAACTTCATCAGACCATAGAGCATTACATAACAGTTGTTTAAATCACATCCTGCATTACCCGGCCCAACCCAGGAAAAGGAAATTATGTCATTATACATTAATATAAAATCTTGCCATTTAAAATTCATTATATGTTGACTAGAAAAAATGTCTGTATAAATGTTATATGACATATACACAGAAAAATAACATCACATATTACTATCTAGAAAAATAGCTAAAAAAACACTTTTTTATGAACAAACATACAAATGTCTGACAAAGCCTATTATTCAGCATACCTCATATAGACATAAAGGGTGTTAAACCAGTTGAATTGCATGTTAAATAAACACTACTAGTGATACTGATGATGTCATAAAACCTATCTGATCTACCTAAGCAATGCTTTTAATTTCAATATACTGTCAATTGCACAGTAATCATTAAGCCCTGGCCAAACATAAGAATATAGTGATTATTGCCACAGTAATTCAGCTCAAGATGCAGCATCATGGACCACCCCTAGGCTGCTCTTTAACTTGTTGGATACCACAAAATTCAAAAACTATGGTCATTATAAGTATGTACGTTTTGCAAGAGCATTAGTTAAAATTGACTTTTTTATGCCATATAGGTGCTCATATATCCTTTCCTTAAGTGCTCTAGTAGTTTGACCTATATAATAGGCTGGACACTGCTTTCACTTAGCCACATATACCACCCCTTTTGAATTACAGTTCAGTTTGTTATATATAATATACCTTCTGCTATTGATTTCAACATATTGGCCTTGGTGCATAAACTTACAAAAATTGCACATTCCACATTTTTTCATGCCTTCAGATTGGGCTTTGTGTGTATTACTACATGTTTCAATAAGACATTTTAAATTCTTGCCCCTTCTTGCTATTATCCTTACACCATCCTTAAACTTATTCCTGATAAGCACTTCATCATCTATCAACATCCAGTTCTTCAAAATTATTGTCTTAATTTCATAAAAATGTACACCAAATGTTGTGATGAAAGTAGCTGTATAGTTTGTCCCAGCATTTCTTCGATGACCATCTACTTGACATCTCAGTTGGTTAAGGATTAGAGTGAAATGGCCATTATTCCTTTTATAATTGACCTCAGTGAATAGTTCATGCAACAGATCATTCGCGTGGCCCCTACTTGCAAACATATCCATTACACTTCTGCACTCAACCACAAATCAGCATCTAAACTCACCATCGTGGCAGCTCGGACAAATTGCCCTTTAACAACTGGTCTTTTATTTGCAAGAGGATGGGAGCTCGTGAAATGCAAGAAGGAATTAGAATAAGTAGGTCTTCTATGTATTTTAGCAATGTACCTCCTATTCATTCTATCCTGAGGTTAACATCAAGATAGTTGATTTCTTGACCATCGATGGCTTGAGTGAATTGTAAATAATGTGTGGTGCTGTTGATATAAACCAAAAATTCATCCAAAGCCTGTTGGTTACCCTTTCATAAAATAAATATATCATCCAAGTAATGAAGATATAAGGCGATTTTATTGGCATAAATACCATCAAGGATGTATCTCTTCTTCCATACTGCCATAACCAAATTAGCAAATATAATCCCACAGGGTGACCCCATCGCAACACCTACTTTTTGGAGATAATAACTGTTAAACATTATAAAGTTATTGGCAAGCACAAAATCAAACAAATCAGAATACAAAGTAATTTTGGATTGCGGCACCCCTTGCTCAGACAAAAATTGTTCTATTACCTGAATACCCCTCTTGCTGAGGTATAGCAAAAAACAGGTCTTTGATATCAACCATCAAAAACAGCACCTCATCTGAATATTCTATAGCATTAATCAACCTAAGAAAGTGCCATGAATACTTACATATCTGTGTTTATTCATCCAAATACTTTTTAAGCCTACTGTCAAGAAATGTGGCATAAGCATAGGTTACTGAATTATGGCCATCAACTATGGGCCGGAGAGGTGGGTTTTTGGAGCACCCAATATGGTAGGGATGGTAGGTGAAATTACATTTAAGTAATTATAAATTTCAATACTTATCCTATTTTCCAAAAACAAATCATTGAGCACAATACTAATTCTCCTATATGCCAAATTCAACTCATTTTTAGTAACATTTTCATATGTATCAGTGTTAAGAATGTCATTCAATCTCTCATTATAATCATGGATATCCATGATTACAAGCCCCCCCCCCCCGGTTTGGTTTCATAATTCTAATCTTCTGCTGTAACAAATATGCGAGTGTCTTCCTTTCTTCCTTTTTTAAATTATCTTGAAAAACATCATGTTTATTGACTAATAGGTGTCTTATATCTTACTCTCATATCTTTTCAAAAAGTGTTAATACAGGATGCAAGGGGGGATTATATATGCTACTGATACAAAATTGTACATCATTTTGATTGTGCCCTTCACCAAACATAATTTTAAAATTGAGCTTCCTTAAAAAAATTTTTAAATCTATCAAAACTGTGGCCAAGCCAGGACAAATGTAAGACCCTTACTTAACAGATTGACAATCTCCTCATCAATAACTGTTTCAGAAAAATGATAGACTTTAAAATTCTTAGCAGTGTTCATAATAATAGTAGGTTTGCTTAACAACATGACTACTATCACATGCAATACATTCAGCATCAGCATTGCTTATGTCCAAGACATCTTCAGTCAATAGTTGGCTCTCGAGAACCTGCCCCGTCCTTGATACCCCCCTCTCCTCTGATTCCTCTACTAGAGCACTTAAGGAAAGGGTATATGAGTACCTATATGCCATAAAAAAGTGTATTTTAACTAATGCTCTCACAAAACATGTACATACTTATAATGACCATAGTTTTGAATTTTGTGGTATCCAACAAGTTAAAGAGCAGCCTAGGGGTGGTCCATGGATGCTGCATCTTGAAAGATTTGAATTAATGTGGCAATTATCACTATATTCTTATGTTTGGCCAGGGCTTAATGATTACCATGCAATTAACAGTATATTGAAATTAAAAGCATTGCTTAGGTAGATCAGATAGGTTTTATGACATCATCAGTATCACTAGTAGCATTTATTTAACATGCAATTCAACTGGTTTAATACCCTTTAAGTCTATAGGAGGTATGCTGAATAATAGGCTTTGTCAGACATGTGTATGTTTGTTCATTAAAAAAAAGTGTTTTTTTAGCTATTTATCTAGATAGTAATATATGTGTTGTTATTTTTCTGTGTATATGTCATATAGAGTCTATATAGACATGTTTTCTAATCAACATATAATTAATTTTAAATGGCAAGATTTTATATTAATATATGACATAATTTCCTTTTCCTGGGTTGGAGCGGGTAATGCAAGATGTTATTTAAACAACTGTTATGTAATGCTCTATGGTATGATGAAGTTTGTGATTTTAGCAAACAAAAAGTGCTTCACCTTATTAAATAAGAGTTAGTTAGAACCCATCTTCTATCAACACTTCTGTATGCTTCCCCAATTCTCACCAACCTTAAAAAAACAGATTTATTTAAACCTGAAACATGCTACAATAAAGCAGCTAAATTTGCAACCAACTGTCCACATCATATTTTTATTTATTTATTTATTTATTTATTTATTTATTTATTTATTTGCAGTTGTTTAACCAGGATAGTCCATTGGGCCTAAAGAACCCATTTTCAATGGAGTCCTGGGGAGAAAAGCTCCACACATAGATTATACAAAGATTAACTACCACACATAGATTACATGAAGATTACAGAGATTAACATTTGTACTATTTCTGTTTATAAGACCGATCAAACGTATTTCAATCAAAAGTAATAAAGACAAAATCAAAGTAGAATTTTTTTTTTTTTTTTTGGGATTAAGGATGGGTAGTTTGATGCAGAAGACTAAGAAATTACTGGTATAAGTAAGGAGATATATACTGCAGGCAAGCATGCTTTTTCTATATGGGACTTATGAGAAGGAGTAGAGAAAAATATTTTGAAGTTAAGAGTAGGTTACGAGGGATGGGAGCAGGAGCATTCCCATGTGGATGTTAGATGAGAGTGTAGTGATTTTTTAAAATCTGGGAGGCTAGCAATTGTACGAATGGAGGGGGGGAAGGGAGTTCCATAGGCATGCTAGAGAGAAGGATAGGAGGTTTTGTCCTGGGGGGTGGAGGGGTCTGTAAACTTCAATTAGGTTTTGATTGTTAGATCTTAGAAGTCTTTGTGTGTGGTGCATTTTAAAGGTAGTTGAGAGGGAGGGACAGAGGTATGGTTGGAATATGAGTTTATGAGCATAGGTGAGCTGAGTATATGAGAGGTAGTTGGGAAGTTCTAGCCAGTTGAGTTTGTGGAGAGGTTCACAGTGATGTGTTGATGATTTGTTGCTGGTGGTGAATCTGGCTATTTTATTATAACAAGAGGACAGTTTGGTTTTGAGAGATGATTGTAGGTTTGTTAGAAGAGGGGCACCATAGAGAAGGGAGGGAAGGAGGAATGTAGTAAAGAGAGTAAGCTTAGTAGATGAGGTGAGGAACCGATTTTGTCGGTAGAGCATGCCAAGTTTTTGGTGGGTTTTTTTATGTTTAGTAGTAGATGGGAGTTGAATTTAAGCTTGTTGTCGATTTGGACTCCTAATAGTTTGGTTTCATATACCAGCTCTAGAGGTGTATTATTTTGGCTGGTGATGGAGAATACATTTTTATCAAAGTTATTGGCTTTAGAGGGAGTAAATATCATTAGTTTAGTTTTAGCAGCATTGAGTGCTAGATGGTTGTCTTTCATCCACTATTCTGTAGTGGAGAAGGCATCTTGAGTAAGTTTTAAAAGAGTTGGGATGCATGAGGCAGCACAGATGATTGTGGAATCATCAGCATATTGTATAATCTTTGCAAGAGGGATAGAGTGGAAAAAGTCATTAATGAAAATATTTAAGAGAAGGGGGCCTAATATTGAACCTTGTGGGACACCTGTGTGGGTGTTGAGAAAGGATGAGGTGGCTTTCTTCCACTTGACAGCTTGTTGCCTGTTGGAAAGATAACTGGTAAACCAACTAAGGGATGAGGGTGAAAGGTTTAGGTTAGATAGCTTAGTAAGAAATAGGTTATGAGAGATAGTGTCAAAGGCCTTAGAGAGATCGAGTAGGATGGTAGATACAGTGAGGCCAGAATCTCTAGCTTTATTCACAGTTTCTAGGAAGGATAGGAGGGCTGTCATAGTGCTATGATGGGGTCTGAATCCGTGCTGGATAGGAGTTAATAGGTTGTTGTCCAAGAGATGGGGAAGGAGTTGCAGATGGATGCATTTCTCTAGGATTTTTGAAATGAGAGAGAGGATGGCAATGGGACGGAAACTGGTAATATTAGTATCAGTTCCACCTTTATGCAGGGGAATGATAGAAGCTTTTTTCCAAATTTGAGGAACAATACTTTCTTGGATGGAACGGTTGATAAGGATACTGATGGGGAGGGCAATGGCTTCGGCAGCTATGCTGAGGAAGTATGAGGGAATGTTATCAGGAGCATTGGTGCATGGTTTTAGTTTCTGCAGGAGTTTTTTTTTATGGTAGAAGTAGGAATAGGTTTAATGGAGAATGGTGGAGGTTGAGAGGGTGGAGAAGGAGTGAAAGGAGTTATTGGGGGAGATGGGTGAGGAGAAGTGGAGGTAGGAGGTGGATAGTTATTTGAAAAAGAAGAGGTAAGTTTGGAAATAGAATATATGAAGAAAGAGTTGATTTGGGTAGCAAGATCAGTGTCTAATGCATTTGGGTAGGGGGTTGGGTTTTCTGTAGTACCAGGTTTTAAGAGGGTAGTTGTGCCTCTCCAGAACTTTTGTGAGCTGGTTTTGTGATTGCTTTGTAGTTGGGTGAAGTAGTTTTGACGATCTACTGAGATGAGTTTTTTAACTGAGTTACAAAGTCTTTTGTATTCATTAAAGTTAGATGTTGATTTATTTCTCTGATATTGTATCCAGGCTTTGTCTCTAAGTCTCATGGTGGTTAGTGTGATTTTAGTTAACCAGGGGGAGGATTTCTTTTTTATTCTTTTGGTTATGAAGGGAGCAAGAGTATCTAGAAGATTTAGGAAGGTAGTATTAAAGTGAGTGATTGCATTTTCAAGGGGTAGTGTTTTAAGGGGTACCAGTTAATTGACTTTAGGGAGTCAGAGAAAGCTTCTGGGTTAAAGTTTTTATGGCATCGGGTAGTGATGTAATTATGAGTAACTTGTAGGGGAGATGGAAGACGTCTAGTGAAAATGGGAAGGTGGTTGCTGAGGGAGTCAGGAAGGGTCTTGCTACTGGGGTAGTAGTGAGGGTGGGAGACTAGAATCCAGTCTAAGATGTTCCCACTAGTGAAGTCTTTGCATGGTCTAGTTATGGAGTTGATAAGTTGAGAGTAGTTATATAGATTGATGTTGAGGGAGTGAGTAGGGGATTGAATGGAGGACCAGTTAATACTGGTGTCTCCCATGATTATAGTTTCATTACAGATATTAGTTGAAAGCCAGGAGAGGATCTCTTCGAGTATGGGGATATCACTTCCAGGGGGTATGTAAAGGGAGGCTATGTATATAGATTTGTGTTTGTTTAGTTGAAGATGAGCAAGTAATAATTCTGCATTAGTGAACTGGGGAATAATTTTATTATAAGGTGTTATACACAGGGAGGATGAGTAAAGTAGTGCTACTCCACCACCCTTTTTATGGGTTCTGTCTGCTTTGATGATGGAGTAATTGGTTGGGACTATCTCAGCATTTTTTATATGAGGTTTTAGCCAGGTTTCAGAAATGGCTAGGATGTCTGGTTTATTATGGAGTAGCCAGGCATGTAGATTTGGAATTTTGCTAGGTAAGCTTTGTGCATTAAGAGATGTGAATAGGATGGATTTAGAAATTGAGGAAGAGGGGTTTGGGCCTGGGTTGGGGTGTATATCACCAGATAAAAGTATGGAAGTTAGAAGTTGAGTTAAGTAGCTGAGGTATGTGGATTGTTTTGTGTGTGTGGTGTGGGTTGAGAACTTAGTGGCGGTTATGGAGGGGAGAGTGGGTGTTGAGGTTTTATGAGGAGGGATTAGTTTATAGTGAAGACATAGGTTATGGTTGATGGGATATAGTTCAGTAGAGATGGAGTTGTAATGGTAGGTTTGTGATATGTGTTGGGGGTAGGTTGTGTGTAGGAGTGGGGTGTGGGTGGTGGGATTAGGCTTGGTAAGATAATAGATGTAGCTAAGGTTCAGAAGGAGTAGTAGTTGAATTGAGAGGGATGAGTATTTTACAAACATGGGCTTTTGATTGGTAAGGTAGGTGTTTAATAGGGGGAGGGAGCAATGTAAAGTAGTTGTGTTGTGTATGGGGGAGGGGATAGGAAGATGAAAGGGGTGTTTAGTGGTTGGAGGGGAAGTAGGAGTGGCTAAGTGGGTATAAATTTAGATGTAGTGGGGGTGTGTGGGAATTGGGGGTAGGGTAGGGTAGCGGAGTGAGCCCGAAGGGCAAACGGAGCGGGGAACAACAAAAGAAGAGAGATCAGCAGTAAAAAAGTATCAGCTACATCTGCTGATGATATAGACATGTAAGGAGGTATGGTAGGTATAGAAACCAGATAATATCACCACTGTCCCTCATTCAAAAAAACTCTCCTGGTTAGAACTTCCACAACTTCTATCCTATAACCAATTAACCTTAACTTACAAAATAGTATATCAACTTGAAAAAAAACAGTGCTTCTAAATATTCCCCAGCCCCATACCACAAATTGAAGTCTTTGGTCAACAAATAAATCTGTACTACGTGTCCAAATCCACTAATACAGCAGAGGACTCTCTATTTTCTTATCATGTAGCAACAAGGTGTTATTCACTACCTCACAACATCAGAACCAACACAAATACCAACCAATTCAAATAGAGTCTTAAAAATTATCTTAATGACACCTGGCTTTGCTCCTGTAGTACTCCAGGCTAAGTAGTTTAATAGTTTCTAGTCATCATTTTTTCTTCTTCCCTGACTACCTCATAATCTATGCTCTCAGTCATGTCTAGAAAATCTCTAATCTTGCCTTTTTTTATCCAGTCCCCCCTACAAATCCTTCCTCAGTTTACTTTGAGAAACTAGAATGTCTACACTACAATAAGGAATTATATCAGATGATTGTATAATACAAATGTCAGCTATAATAGCGTAGAATATAATTAATGGTGTACTGTATGTCTTGTATATTTTTTGTATAATTTATTGTATAAGTTTTGTATAATCTCGATATGTGGAGCTTTTCTCCCCAGGCCTCCGCTGAAAACGGGTCTTATCCCAGTTGGACTTTCCTGGTAAACAAATATAAATAAAATACATATAAATAACATAAATAATAATTTAATTGAAACATTTTTAACAGATAACATCCAATAAAAAATAACTTGAACAAATAAAATTGAAAAAAATATTCTCTTTAAAGAAAGCTAAAGATCAAATTAGAAAAAGTAAAAGTAACAAAGTGCCAGGTATAGATGGTATTATAACTGAAGCATATAAACTAATGCCAGATACTTTAGTAAATATACTACTAAATGACATTAAGGAAATTAAATCTACTTCAAAATTTCTTCCATCCTGGAGTTATTCTCTTGTCTTACCTATATTAAAACAAGACAAGGACTCATTGTTATGCTCTTCTTATCGTCCCATTTCCCTCTTAAATGTTGACTATAAGATTTCTTTGACCATTTTAGCAAATAGAGTAATATTGCCTAATATAATTGATAATGATCAAACAGGTTTTATACTAAACAGATAATATAATTGCACTTACCACTTTAATTGATTTTGCTATTAAAAATAAAATAAATTCAATTATAGGTTTGGATTTAATAAATCCTTTGATTCAGAGCTGGACTTACTTATATAAATTTCTTAAAGACTATAATTTTCTATTATTAATTTATTATTTAATTGTTCATTTATATAATAATTCCTATTCCTTTGTTAAAATAGGATATTTTCTTTCTAGCGCCTTTAAAATTTGAGAAAAAAACTAAACAAGGTTGTCCCTTGTCACCTTTGCTATTTGCTTTGGTTATTGAACCTTTTGTAAATTATATTAAATTATATTATAAGTTCATGGGTATTTACTAGGCTAAAGACCAAAATATCTTTAAAAAATGAAGAACAAGCACAAACCAAACCAGAAATAAAGAAACCAAGTGAAGTAACTGGATTGGACCCACTCACAAGTAAAAATAGATGAAAGGCTGTTGTAGTAAATGAAATCCACTTTATTCACTCCACAAAAATGCATGAATTGTTTACCAAGGATAAGCGCTTCCATCTAGAAGATCTAGACTTCATCAGATAACTTATCACAAGTGTGAACTTCCTTATATACAAGTACAACAGGAAGTGACATAAGCAATAAAACAATTAAAGAAGCAAATTAATTTAAAGTAATACAAGCACAATGTTAGTAGTCCTGGTAGTGAATGCATAGAAGTGATAACCTAGAACCTCAGGTGATATTCTAGACCACCCACTCCCACCCTGTCACATTGTTACTAACACCTTAGGTGATTTTAATGTATACAATTCGTCTAGTATGGAGATTAATTCTGAACATTGTGACTTGTTCACTAAAGGGTTTACTTTTGTACCCTCACAATCCCCAGATATTTCTAATATTTTAATGGATTTGAGAATGTACACATGCAAATTGAATTTAAAAATCCTTTTCAAAAACACTGCTTCTAGTTCCTTTGTTAAACCCTTAGCTATTTCTAGTACTTACAATCCCCCACTTCACCCTACTGTCCAATTATTTGAGAATATTTGTGACTTGGACATAAGTAATTCAAAATTTACCAATGGGAATGTTAATTTTAGTGAGAAAAAGATTACTGAAAAAATAAAGAAATGTTCACATACCACTAGAATCATGAAACCAGACAAGGACGGAGGTGTAGTTTTGATGAATTACAGGGATTATAATAAGAAAATGTTATTCATTCTAGAAGGAAAAGCTTATACAAAATCTTCTGTAAAGGAACTTAATGGTGCATATAACAGTATAAGAAATGAACTCCAAGATCGTTTTATTGAGGGGTCAATATCTATAGATGTTCTTAACTTATCGGTTCCTTACCCCAAGCTAATTGTTATGTTTGGTTTACCGAAATTACACAAAAATCTGGTTCAACCACCCATGCGCCCCATAGTAGACTCTAAGTGCTCCATTACCCACCCCTTGGCAAAATATTTGGATAACAAGTTAAAGGAACATTTTTTAATAAGACACACATTTGCAAGGACTCATGGAGTTTTTTAGAAGCTATGGACAAAATACCTTTCAAGGATGCTTATATTTTTATAACTATTGACGTTAAGGACATGTATTCAGTCATACCCCATGACACAGGGTTAGATTGGTTTACAGAGTACCTCCATGAAAAAGGCATTGCACATGTTGATGTTTTAGTCTATATGCAATTGATGGAAATGGTCCTTAAAAACAATTTTATATTGTTTAACAAAGATATTTGCAACAAGAGGGAGTGATTATGGGCTCTGCATGTGGTGGTCTCTATGCTAATATTGTGGTCAGGCAATGGGAGAAAAAATGTTATTTCCCTCATGCTATTTTAAGCATATTAAGTTCTATACCAGGTTTTTGGATGACATGTTTGTTTTATGGGATGGACCTATTGATATTATTGATGATTTTATTGATTACATTGAAACTACCACAGAATTTTTAAAGTTCACTCAGACCAGTGACCTCAACACGATTTCTTTCTTAGACATTTTCTTGGTGAAAGATTACCTAAACAAGAAGTTTGTATCAAAGATTTTTAGACAAAGTACATACTCAAATTCTTTATTGCATTTCTCCAGTACCCACCCTATAAAACTAAAGAAGGCAATTGTAAAGGGCCAATTTGTGCGGGCAGCACATATGGTGTCTGGCATGGAGGAATTCCTGGATGAATGTGATAATTTAAAACAGATGTTTATGAAAAGAGGGTACCCTTTTACATTTATAAGTGACATTATGATTGAGGTTGTTAACAAGAGGGAGCATGTTTTTTATTTGCCTCTACTTTCAGGTGATGTTACTATAAATGTTACATCTACTAATCAACATGACAATATTACAATTGAAGAAAGTAGATTTTAAAACTTCCTTTATCACTATTTTTACACAAGATAGTTTTATGCTAAGAGACATTTTAGTAAAAAAATGGTCCATCCTTAGACATGAGAAGAACATTAGACCTTTAATAGGATTACAGCCCACCTTAGTATACAGAAGAGGTAAGAACTTGAAAAATATATTTGAGACTAGTAATATCTATTCCAACCACAGGTCTGGATGTATGAATAAATGTGGTAGATGTAACTACTGAAGATAAATAAAAGAGGGGAACACATTTTACATCAACAATGTAGAGATTAGAATTAACCATAAATATAAATGTGGCTCAGAGAAAGTTATTTATTGTGCTATGTGCAGTGTCTGTTCTTGTTATTACATTGGCAAGACTGACCGGAAGTTTAAAAACCGTATATATGAACATCTATATGATATTAAAAATAAAAAAAGACCAATGCCCTAAGTAAGCATATAATGGAGAACATTGATCACAAGTTTCAATTTTTTATTATAGATAGTATTAGCACTGACATAAAAGGGGGGGCTTGGTCATTATTTTTGAAAAAAAAAGAGAATTATATTGGTAGTTATATTTAAATGCAGGGAACTGGCCAGGTCTTAATGAGCACATTACTATTAGCCCTGTTCTGAAATTAAAAGCATTAGAGAGGTAAAGCTACCTCACCAGTATTTATTTATGTATTTAACTTAATAGTATGCATTGCATAAAACAGCCTTTTACATTTCCATTTTAAACTCTTTTATATACATTTTTATATATATTTATATTTTATGCATATATTTATGATATACATATTTATGACATTATTTAGCATTTATCTTGTAATTATTAGGGGGTTGTGTGTTTGTGTGTGTGTTTTTGAAATCAGGTTATCACTTGTATGCATTCACTACCAGGACTGCTAACATTTTGCTTGTATTACTTTAAATTAATTTGCTTCTTTAACTGTTTTATTGCTTATGTCACTTCCTGTTGTACTTGTATAAAAGGAAGTTCCCACTTGTGATAAGTTATCTGATGAAGTCTAGATCTTCTAGATGAAAGCGCTTATCCTTGGTGAACAATTCATGTGTTTTTGTAGCGTGAATAAAGTGGATTTCGTTTACTACAACAGAGTCTTTCATCTAGTTTTACTTTTGAGTGGATCCAATCCAGCTACTTCACTTGGTTTCTTTACCACAAGATCTTTGTTAAGCCTAGCAATGCATCCCAAGTCTCTGACAAGTTCTGGTACTCCTAATAAGTATAAGCAGGGGCTTGAGAGGTGAAACATTTAAATGCAGAGGCCTGGGAGGTGAAACATTTAAATGCAGAGGCCTGGGAGGTGAAACATTTACAGGCTGCTTGTGTCCATTATTGACAAAGGTGCCAAACCAGGGATGAATTTCCTGTTCCCCAGCAAGCTGCACTTAAATAGGGAGGAACTCTGCTTCACATGGATGGGGAGCATGTTCCAGAGAAGGGGTAGTCTCTGGGATACTTACCTGCCTCCCCAGCAGATCCTATTTATATCACAGACAAGGTTTAAGTCTTTAGAACAGGTAATTCTGGTACTGTTTGTTTTGTGGATATGCAGGAGCTCCATTAGAGTGGAGGTCTAACAATGTCTTGTATGCCAGCCATAGATCTTCCCTCAACAGCTTGTAGGAGTCAGAATACTGGGATAGGGACTTGAGGCAGCCTGAAAAGGACATGTTACTTACACCCTGTATTCTTCTAGTGAGAAAACTCTGTGGACATTCTAGTTGTTGGATATACCTGGCTAGGTACATACCAAAGGGGGCACTGCACTCAATGATAGGTCTGATGAATACAGAATGCAGTGGAACAATGACTTCCTTGGATCTAGATGCCATACCTTTGTTTATAAATTGCACAGCACAGAATGATTTCATCATTACTGTAGACACATGATGGTCAAAGGCTAGATTACTGTCTATGTGTGTTCCATGTCCCTGACTACTGGGTCAACACTTAGAGGTGTGTTGTCAATATGATAGTTACCAGGGGTGGATGACTTCCTGAAGGATATTATTATACATTTCTTGGCATTTAGTTTTAGTCCATGGCTCTGGCAGCAGTTGTTTGTCTGTCAGCCCTTCCAGGAGAACATTTGTGTCAGTGAATGATTCAATGACAGCTCTTAATTTGCAGTCATCATCCACTAAACAATTACCGCCCCATAGCTATTCTCTCGCCACTCTCCAAAATACTAGAGAGATGCATTCATTTTCAAGTCTCAGATCACCTCCTTGCTAACAACCTCCTCTCCAACACATAACACGGTTTCTGACCTAACCATAGCACCACCACCGCCTTACTCTCTTTCTCTAACACTATCCTACAAAATAAAAATGCAGGTTATCTCTCCTCACCTACCTTCTTAGACCTCTCTAAAGCTTTCGACATGGTCCTATACAAACAACTCATCTCTCTTCTCAATAACCTATCCTTCTCTCAACCAGTTAACAACTGGTTTCAGAGTTACCTATCTGACCGCCAACAAGCAGTTGTTTGGCAGAACAACCTATCCCCCCAACTACCAGTCTCCATAGGAGTTCCCCAAGGGTCCATCCTGGGACCCTTACTCTTCTCTATTTTCACCAATAATCTAGCCTCAGCCGCAACACATGGCATACTCATACAATATGCAGATGACTTAGCCATCATCTGCACAGCCCACTCCCTACCAAAACTGCAAAAAGTCACACAGGAAGCATTTTCTTCTATTGAAACTTGGTTTTCCGATGCCCAACTAATACTCAACCCAAAGAAAACAAAATTACTAATCTTCCAACCCACCAAACTTACCCTAGACAGCTCTCACTTTAACATCACAGCAAAAGACAACACCACCATCCATCCTACAGAACACACCAAATTACTAGGACTAGAAATAGACAATAAACTGAACTTTGACATTCACATTTCCATGACCATTAAAAAAGTGTACAAAAAACTAGGAGCATTATATAGAAATCTGCAACTACTTACCAAAGCAGCTAAAATTTTGGTAGCAAATTCTCATCTTATCTCTACCCTACTCTACGCCTCTCCAATATTTACTAACCTTAGACAATGTGAAAACTGCTACAACAAAATCGCCAAATTCACCACAGGGGCTTCCTACCATACTCACCACTGTCTCTCACTAGCAGAACTGGACTAGCTAGCGCTCCCCCACCTCCTTCAGTGGTACCAACTTGCACTCACCCACAAACTAATAAGCCAACCACTAAAAGTCCCATCCCTCCAGAATCTACTCCAACCCTACATAACCCACGAGACCACTAAGATCCAGCCACAAAAACCTCCTACAGGTCACAAGAGCCATTAACTCTGCTGGAGAAGCATTATTCTCCTGCACTATAGCCAAACTCTGGAACTCCCTCCCATCCTCAATTACCTCTGTAACTTCTTGCACCCACTTCAAATCCTTACTAAAATCACACTTCAAAACTTGCCAGATATGCCCTTGCAACACCCCCACCCCCGTAATACCATCCACGCCCCCCACCCACTACCTCTCTCAGCCCCCTGTCAACAACCTACTCTTAGCAACCTTGGCTACTCATGTTCCCAGCTAGCTACCACATAATACTAACTTCTTGTAGCAACAACTGCTAGTGGCTGTTATGTACCTCAAAAACAGATTGTATCAATTGTTCACAGATGAATCTCAACTTCATTTGTAACCATGTTTAGTATATGTCACCATATTTTAAAATTGTACTATGTTCTACAGCTGTTTTACATCTGTTTTCTTCTTGTCTTGTGTCCTTAACTGGACTAATGTCTATATTTAAATGCTATGTTTTTTAACTGTATAATGCAAATAATACTTAATGTGGAGCTTTTCTCCCCGGGCCTCCGCTGAAAATGGACCTGTGTCCAGTCGGACTCTCCCAGTCAACAAATGTAAATAAATAAATAATTTAGTCTGGCAGAGGCCATTGACATTGGCATTGACTTCAGAGAATGAAATGGCAAAAAGGAGTGTCCCAGGACGGATTCCTGAGGGATTCCCCTTGTGATTGGTCTCTTTGTAGAGGTGGACTCCCCAATTCTAACTTCCTGGGTCCTGTCTGTGAGTCAGCTGGCTATCCACCGAGTGACATAAGGGTTTGTACCCAACCTCTTAAGTTTGTCAACAATGCCTGTGTGGGGAATTGTGTCAAATGCCTTGGCCAGGTCAAGGTAGGGAGTGTGAACCATTTTTCCCTCATCCATTGCTTTGATGACCTTCTCAAAGAAGTTCACCAAGTTAAGTAGGCATGACCTGCCCTTGATGAAACCAAATTGGGTTGTGTCCAGTGTCTGGAGGTTTTCTATGTCATTACTGATTATTTCAACGATAATTCTTTACATGGCTTTGCATAAGAGACTAGTGATACTTATGGGTCTCTAGTTTCCAGGGTCTGTGTATGGCCCACTTTTGTGCATAGGTATGACTGTTGCTGTTCTCCATTCATGAGGGATGAAGCCTGGTTGGAGGTTACAGTTAAATAGCAATTCCAGAGGGCCTGACAAATAATGTTTCATGCTATTTAGAAGGCATCCTGGGATATTGTCTGGGTCTGTTAATACAATGTTCTTAGCCTTAGAGACAGCATTAAGGACATGCTCCCTAGTGATAGCAGAGGGAGTTATATTTGATGGTATTTCCTGAGGGAAGATTGATGGGGAGAGAGTAGCAAAGTTGGAGCTGAATTTGTCAGCCAGTAGATTTGCTATATCTTCTGGCTCAGTATAGGTGGCTCCATTTACAATGAGCTCTGCACACAATTGTGTATTGCCTTTCAGGTTGCAGATATAGCTAAAGAATGCCTTGTGGTTGTCCTTGGCCTGGGAGTCCAAACTTACCTCAGATTTGGCCTTGGTAGACTTTATTTGTCCTATGAGCTGCTTGTTTAGTTTTATGAGAGTGCGTTTATCCTGCTTTGTGGTGTATCTCCTAATTTATCCCATGATTTTCTTACCTCTGTTATACAGCCTACTGCTGTTGTGATCCCACTGGGGTGGCTTGTTTTTTTGAATTAGTTCTGTACTTCTTCCTAGTGGGTACAGCTGCCTCTATGCAGCTATTAACATGCTTGTATAGGGTTTCTGTGAACAATTCTGCACAGGCAGCAGTCTTCTCAGGGTTTATGGGAGTTTGAAATTTTGCCAGGTTATCATGTAACATTAGGAAGTTAACCTTAGAGTAGTTCTTGAATATTCCAGGGTTAGATGGGGTTCCAGGTTTTATTTTTATTTCAAAGGAGACCATTTTGTGGTCTGACATTACCAAAGAAGACATTGCACTAGGGGATGTGCAGCACTCTACCATATTAGTGAAGACCAGATCCAGTATGGTTGCACCCCTTATTGGTGTATTGGCAATCTGGTCCAGGGAGTTTGTGTTTACAAAATTCAGAAATCTCTGTGCCTGTACATTTGGTGTCATATACGATTCCAAGTTAATAGTGGGGTAATTAAAGTCACCCATGAATATAGAATTGGGCTGTATGGTGAGTGTTTCCAATAAGTTTATATACATGGTATGTTTTCCTGGGTCATAGAGGGGAACCTATAGCTTGCAAGGAAGTAGTACTATGGTGATTTGAACATGGAGAAGCTCAAGTGCATTTTCCTGTTTGACAAGTCTTGAGGTGTATTTATTTTTTATATAAATCGGGACACCTCCACCTTTAGTCCCTGTCTGTGTAGTAGCTGCCCTAAATGTGTGGAAGGCATTATAACCTTGCACTGTTGGTGTGCTCTCTGTGGCTTTAAACCATGTCACAGAGACCACATAGATGTCAGCAGTTTCTTTAGCTGATCAACTTATCTCAATATACAGCTTTTTGCTGATGATATTTTACTAACAATTGGTATAGCAACCTCTTTAATCCATATTGTTGATGCCATTAAACATTTTGAAATAATTTCAAGTCTAACTTTTAACCAACATAAAACCAGTAGTTTACTAATTAATAAGAAACTGAATAATTTGATTTTAATTGGGATAGTACACAAAATAAATATCTTGGCATTATAGTAACAACTAATAGTAAAAATTTGGTGTTAGCCAATTTTGGATAATATTACTCAATTAAACTCTAACTGGAACATTTTTTCACAGTGGAAGAACATCTAACCTTAATTAAGATGGTAATACTTCCAAACATTTTGTTTATAATTCAGTCCATTATATTAATCCCATACAAATCTATTTTAAAGAAAATAAATACTATTCTCCTTAAATTTCCTTGGCATCCAAATAAACCAACGATTTCAATTGACTCACATAGAAAAAGTTGGGAGGATGGAGGTATAGTGTAGATCAATGTGTGTATGTACCTTTAAGAAGTTATGCAAGGTCTTGCATAAGTGTATAAATACGGACCACATGCAAGCTTGATTGCCATTTTGTAGTAAACTGTTGAGATGTAAGCATTTATGTCTGTAAGGTATGCCTGTTAATCAGTTTGTTTATATTTTATGATGCTGCTATCCATCCTCATGTATTTCTATGTATTAAAGCATCTAAACAAAATACCCTGCCTGCTTGTCATCTATGTTAGAGAGAGACGAGTGACATGGTGTCAGAAGCAGGATGTCTAAAGGGTATGATGTTAAAGGAAGCATGGCCAAAATGACTTGTTGCCAGAAAGAGCTCCAGTTTTTTCAGTTTAAGTCCGAGAGGCAACTGGTTGGTATTGGAGGAATATATAGGAGTGGATCATCCCTATTGCATGTATAATTCACAAAAGAGGTCAGAAATGAATTTCAGATGTTAAAACTTGCTAATATAATTTCTTATTCGCAAAATATGAAATGAGGCATACAGAACACTCTAAACAATATCCAAATAAACTGATATGTCCGATATTGATAAAATATTTGAATTACCAAGGAAAATGTTTGAAATAAAGTCCAAATTGCATACAACAAATAAAATAAAAGGAAATTACCACATTTTCACTAAGCACATATTTTTCATATTAATTAAAGATATCAGAGTTATCAGGAGTCTATAAAGTGTTTACATGTTTGTGCAGTATTACAGTAAAGTTATGTCACAAAATACAGCCATTACAGAGCATATTTCACAAAGTACAATTTTTTGAAGAGTTCATTGTCCATTTGAATGTTATTACAAGCTCACAAAACAGTTTATTCATACATAATTACAACCACCATATTTTCAGTGCGTTTGTGCATACTTTGTGAACATGATTGACAGATTTTGAAAACCCAGTGCACTTGTGTTTGAAAGTAATATTGCAGACAGCTGAACAGTGTTTGAGCAAGAGTACAACATTTTCATACAGGCTACATTTTCTGATAAAGATGACCGTACAAAAGCATTTTTTCTACTTAATTTAGCTGGGTCAGAAGCCATTGAAAGGGAGCATTCATTTGTGTATGCACCTGCTGTCTTTGCAGGAGAGGGGGAAAACTGGTATAGTGTTGTACCGGCTGAGTTAAGGGAGGACCCCAAATGCTTAAAACATAAATTTAGAGAAATGTGTAACCCCCAGACAAATGTTACAATGGAAAGGCACTTATGTTACATAAGGGATCAAAAGCCTGGTGAAACATTTGCAGCATATATAACAGACTTGAGAAACAAGGCTAAAATGTGCAGATTTGGTGATTTAAGGAATGAAATGATAAAAGACAGACTTTTTTAATTTCTCCAAGTCTTTTGGGTTTCTAATACCATGACGGGAATGGACCCCATTCCTAAGTCAAAGTACGATTAAAGTTCATAAAATTAGTATTGTTTCAATCTTTGATGTCAGCCAAAAGTGCTCTTCGGAGCACCCGCAATGTACCCAGTAATGACTCCTTCTGCAATTGGTATGGCGTTACATGGATTGGTAACATATCTAAATACGATTGCAGATTCTTTTTATAAGACCTATTGCTCCTACTACTATTGGAACTGAGTATCTTTCTGCCACATTGCTCTCATTTCTGCCTGCAGATCCTGATATTTTATGACTTTGTGTCTCTCTGTATGCAAGATACTGTAGTCACTGGGTGTGATGATTTCAATGATCAATGCTACTCTTGTCTTCTTTTCTTGAACCACTATATCCAGTTTTCTAGCATATATCTTTTGAACTGTTGGTAATGGGTGGTCCCATGTGATATAAACTTCATCATTTTCTATGATGCTTTGTGGCTTATGTTTCAAGTGTTTTTCAGCCACTTCAATACCATAATGTTTGCACAATCCCCAGTGCAACAATCTTGCCACATTATAATGCCTTTCAGTATACAGTCCTTCTGCCATTAGTATGTCGCAGCCTGCAACAAGGTGTACAACTATTTCCAATTCAGTTTTACAAAACCTATATTTGTCTGTTTCTCTCACATGTTCAATGGACTTTGTAAACTAACGTGTATGTAGCACACTATCTTGGGCTGCCAATATTAACCTTTCATCTCTTGGTTTGAATTAGCCTATCCTTAACCATTCCTGCATTCGTTCCTGATCAACATGAGGTTCTTCCAGAAGTTTTCTATACTTGCAACTATATTTATGCTTTTCCACATTTCTTGCCTTCTCACCTGGTCCTTCAACTTATAGTCTTTCTTTTGTTTCTTGGCATATTCAGTTGCTGTCTGATTTTTATCCACTTCTGGTTTGATTTCCATTCCTGCTTGACCCCGATATGTCTCTGCTAAATTAAGCAGAGAAGTCATCTTAGATTTATTCTCCTCATGTTTCAAAACTTTCACTATGTTTGGGTCTTGTGAGGTCAGCAGATATGTATGGAGTCCCACGATTATAGCTCTAGACTTGTGTGTGGTATTAAAGATGATGCTGTGAGAAAGATTTTACTTTGTAACAGTGATTTAACTTTGAATAAGGCCATTGAGATTTGTCAGATATATGAGCTCACAGAATAGCACACAAATATGCTTACAAATGAGAGATGCATGCTTCCTGTAACGTCCAGAGCTCTTGTTGATAGTATGCAGCACATGGTTAAAAGAAACAAGTCCAAACACATGGCAGCAACTGTAGCACCTGCAGCACTCACTGGTAAACCCCAGAGCTTTCCAGCAAATTCCAGAGTTCACACAGTCTCAGTGAAGCACAAGACTGAGTCAGCAAGCAGACATAAAGGCAAGGGTGTGTGCTTACCCCGTTTCATTGCCAACTGTCATAACTGTGATGGAAATCATGAATCTAAAAGGGAGAAGCGTTTAGCTTTTGGTCAGCAGTGCAACACATGCAATAAATGAAATCATTTCAAAAGGTTTTGTAACTCAAAAGGCCCACATTCTTTCATTAAAAGGGAACAATTTAAGAAACAATCAATTAAAAAGCTGCAACCCTACTCTTTTTTTCAAAGGTGTGTCACTGCTTCATGCAACAGTCAATGCAGCAAATTTGAGGGCAAAGAGTGAAGCATTTTGTACTGTTCAGACAAATGGAAAACCCACAGAGCTCAAAGCTGGCACAGGTTTCAAGTGCAATGGTACATCAGCAGCAATATTTGCTAGAGTGTGTCATGGTGAAAGGCTTGATTTGGCAAGGTGTGCAAAGTTTGTTGCTTATAGTGGCGAAGAAATTCAGACTGAAGATTCAGCAGTGCTTTCATGTTAGTTTGCTTGGAGATATTATGCCTTGTTATTTTATGTGGTCAAGAGGCACATCCAGTCATTATTAGGGCTCAGAGACAGTTTGAAAATGGGACTGATTTCATTTAACAAGGAAGTCCATCATGTTAGCTTGCAAGACCACTACCCTAATTTCACCCAGTTTATTTTTTCTACCTATACAGATCTTTTCGAAGACAAACTAGGGAAGCTTCCAGCTGTGTACTCCATGAAGTTAGACACAGAGGTCAGTCCAGTTATCATGTCACCTCAAAATGTTCTAATAGCCATGCACGACAGGGTCAGAGCCGAGCTAGACAAAATGGTGCAACAAGATGTGATTTGTCCAGTTGATTCATCTACTCCTACTGAATGGGTATCTTCCATGGTGGTAGCTCATAAGAAAAGCACAGATGACATCAGAATATGTATTGATCCATGAGATTTCAATAAAGCACTAAAAAGACCTCATCATCCAATGAGTACATATGAAGAAGTTGCAGCATTGATGCCAAATGCCACTTTTTTCTGTCCTAGATGCAAAGATTTCATTTTGGCAAATTCAGCTTGACAAGAAATCCTCATTGCTCAATACTTTCAGTACTTTGTTTGGCAGGTACAGATTTTTGAGAATGCCATTTGGGATAAATTCTGCAAGTAAAGTCTTTCAACATGCAATGGAGCAACTTTTTTCTGGGTATCCTTGTGCGATTATAGTCAACGACATACTAGTAGGAGGTAGTGGTGAAGCTGAGCATGACAGAAACCTCAGAAAAGTTCTGGAAAGAGCACATCAAGTGAATTTTAAGCTCAGTCTACAGAAATGCAAATTCAGGCTGTAAGAGGTTACTTATATTGGTCACTTATTTACCAGCTCGGGCTTACGACCAGACTCTTCTAAGCAAACAGCCATTCTCAAGAAGCCAGCTCCAGACAATGTTCAAGCCCTGCAACATTTTCCTGGCATGGTTAGCTACCTAGGCAAGTTCATACCAGACTTGAGCCAACTTTCAGCACCACTCAGAGAGCTGACACATAGAGATGTATCATGGTCTTGGTTAGAGCAATACCAAAAAGCATATGATATCCTGAAACACAGAATTGCTAATCCACCAATGTTTACAAGACAGTTACTCTTTCATGTGATGCTTCGAAATTTGGTCTAGGTGCAGTCATTTTATATGAGGGTCAATCTGTTGGCTATGCATCGAGAACTCTTATCCAAACTGAAATGCCATATGCTCAGATCGAGAAAAGATATATATATATATATATATATATATATATATATATATATATATATGGGTCTATTTTTGTTCATCGAAAGTACACCCTACCTAAACTGAAAAACCCGAGTCTGTTTCAGCAAAAGTGCAGTTTCAAGAAAACGCACTTTCATGAAAAGGACATTACCAAAACACATAATCACAATACTAAATCCTACAAACACATTTCTGCATGGGGGCAAGCCCTCGGGTTTTTCAGTTTCGGTAGGGTGTACTTTCGAACCTATATATATATATATATATATATATATATATATATATATATATATATATATATATATATATATAGTTTTCTTTTTATAGACCCTTGTAAATAATTATCTGTTTATTACTTCTGTTGATTATATGTTTCTCTTTTTATCTTCAAAATTTTAATAAAAAGTTAAAAAAATATATTAATCAAGTTATCAACGACATATCCATTCAAGCTGCAAGTCTTCCTTCAGCTCTCCCCTCACATGTAATGCATCTAGTACACAGATTACTAGGCAGTCCACATCCACATGGCCCATCTTCACAAGCACTCTTTTGTAAAATTATTGAGTGCAGTTGATGCATTTAAAGTGAGTCTGGCAGAGAAGGAATCAGGCACCATCTCCTGGAACATCTTCAAGCTGAAAATGTGAAGTGAGGCACATGAGAATGAAGATGGCTCTGGACATTAAAATATTTGTCCAAAAGTTATGTGTTTCAAAGTAGTTTACCTTGTAATTGTGTCATTTTCATAAAATATAACTGATCAAAATTCTCAAAATGATGAATAACAGTCACAAATATGTAACAGGTTATAGAAATAACTATTGACAGTATGATCTTTTTTGACTTTATCGCAGTCTATGTCCTAAGGTACTAAACTGGACTTTCAAATTTTGATCAGTCATTAGTACGTGCAAAAACTACTCAGCTGAATTCATAGAACAAATGAATATGCAAATGGGCTAACAACATAGCACCAAATCATGGTCATTTGCCATAAATTTTATTATTCCCTTTAAATGGCTACTGACAAGCTTAAGGAAGAGAAAGTTTAGAAGACTAGAGAAAATAAAATAATGAGTATAATAATGTTCACAGAAAATGTCTGAAAAAGTACTTTGCTAGGAAAATGAACAAGATGGTAGCATTGTAATGTATACAGTGACTGCAATTATCTTGTGAGGGGAATTGTTTAAAGCAGTGACCTTGTCATTGGAAGATAGATAACATAAAGGATTACAGTCACCCCTCTCCACAAAGGAGGAGCGACTACAGACCCTGGGAACTATCGCCCCATTAGCCTGATGAGTCTGATATGCAAAGCTATGGAATGCATCATCATGGACTTAATAAACAAGGATATAGGGAATCGCCAAACTCTGGATCCCACACAGTTTGTTTTGTGAAGGGTAGATCATGCCTGCTCAACCTGGTAGACTTCTTTGAGTCAGTCACCAGAACTGGATGAAGGCAGGGTGGTTCATACAGCCTACCTTGATCTGGCCAAGGCCTTTGATACCATTTGATACCATTCCTCACTCAGGAATCATAGAAAAACTCACTAAGCTAGGCATCAACCCCTACATCACTAGGTGGATTTCAAACTGGCTCACAGTGTGAAAGTAGCTGACTCCAAGGCAGACTGTCGACCAGTCACAAGTGGAGTCCCACAGGGTTCAGTCCTAGGTCCTCTTCTGTTTGGTATCTACTTTTCCGAAGTCCAGGCCAGCACAAAGGGTCTCTGGCTGACAAAGTTTGCAGACGATTGCAAGTTAGGAGCTATTATTAACTCTCCAGGTGATGTTGACATCCTACAGAAAGGCCTCACTGAGACCAACAATTGTTGTCAGAACCATGGCCTTAAGCTTAATGCCAAAAAATGTGTCATCATCCCCTTTGCGAAAAACCTGGTTCTCATGAATTACCACATCGATGGTAGTCCACTGAACACAGAAGGAGTTATAAGAGATCTGGGAACACAGGTTGACAGCAGCCTCTCTTTTGACCACCACATTGCCACTGTGGTCAGAAAGTCCTTCTATGTGGCACATCTCATTACTAAGGGTTTTGCATCCAGGAAGAAAGAGGTCATTGTCTCCCTCTACTCTTCCCTCATTAGGCCAATCATCAAGTACAATGCCCCATTTAGCATGCACCGCAGTAGACACCTGCAACAACTGGAGAGGCCACAAAAGTACCTCACAAAGAGGATCCTAGGCTTTAAACACTTGTCCTATATAGACAGACTCAAAAAACTCCAACTATTCTATGTCTCATATCGCCTACTTAGAAATGGTCTCTGCTTGACTTACAAAGCCATGTCTGACCCAGCTCTGTTATAAATGCTACATCTAAAGAATTTCCAAGCCCTCCGCACCACACGCTCCAGAGACCTCAACCTCATTAACATAATCAACAGAACATGCTGCTCATCCAGACTCTGTTACACTTTGCTGTGAAGGAAAGGTTAGTTTGCTGTTATTTTTTGTATTTCTGTATTGCCTTTCTATATTTTGAATACTGTAGTTTGTTTTCTTTACCTTGTGTTTTGCTTGCATTCTGTTTTAACAGCATATTAAAACTTCAAAAGAGACCACAGCTCTCTCTGTTCTGAGTCAGGCAGAATTTTTCCCTCCCTCCCACCCATTTAAGTTGTCTTGTTAAATACCACTGTCTTTCTAGTTGCCCGCCTCTTATGTTAATCTGACCATATATCTCATTTCTCTCTACTTTCACTGGCTTATGTGAGTAATCACAAAACCATCACTTTTGAAATCCCACCCCTTCAATTATTTAAATTTATTGGCCATCCTACAGTATTTCATAGTACCAAAATACAAAAGTAACCACCCCTTTCAGTCCATCTTGCTGTTTTAAAAATAGTAACTCTCCACTAAACCTTAACTTTTAAACAGGTAAAACTCAAGTTACCTACTTTCATATCTAACTTCTCTAGTGCACACTGCAGAGTGCATTCTTTTCAATCTTACCTTTAAGCATCCCTGTTACTAGCACTTTCTCTAATACCTAAAAAGATCATCTCTACTTGACTCCAAGTAGACTTTTCTCTATCTGTTAAACCTAGCACTTGCTCCTACAGTACTTATTACCTTGATACAGCACTCTTATAGATAGCACCCCAAAAGGCAAACCCCCATTTCTCGGTCACCCACGTCCCCGGAATCTCTTTTAAAGTTTTTTGTCTAGTCCTTCTAGCATGTCGAGGGATCAGTTGCTAGTGTCCTCTCCTGCTCAGCTGGTGAACCTGGGAATATTGAGGCAATGTTACAATTGCCTCATGTACACAGACAACCCTCTCCTCCTCCCACAAAACACAAATACATGCGAGAGATGCAACTATACGGCCAAACTGGAGGCTGAGCTCTCTCAACATAGGACTGGCAAGACCAGTCAGGAGGAGAAGGTTACCACACACACTATAGACCCAGTCTCACATAGTACCATCACAACCTCAAATCATACACATAAACACACAAAGACATACTCGGCTCTGATCAAAAATCTACCAAAACAGCAGAGGCCACCAAAGCAGACACCCAAACAACCACCACCTCAGAACACAACACCTGCAACACATAGACCTCACAGTCAGAGTGTCAAACAGTCACAGCCCTTAAAGCCAAACACAATGCCAGACACACTAGTCATTGGTGACTCCATAGTCAGACACACTGACGTCCCGCTCACCAGACTGAGTAAGGAGAAGGTCACAGTAAGCTGCCTGTCGGGCGCTAGAATCCGCCACATAACGCAAGCACTCAGGTCTCTCAACAGCAGGTACAAATACGACTCAGTCATTGTCCACGCTGGTGTAAACGACCTGAGACGTACCTCCTTGGACTACATGAAAAGAGACATTGAGGAGCTCTCTGATTATGTAGCCCAGGCAGGTATGACCCTGACCTTGAGCAGTATCCTACCTTCACCAAGAATGATGCCACACTACAGAGATAAGATGATCAGCTTTAACAATTGGCTTAAACTCTGGTGTCATTCAAAGGGGATCCAATGTCTGTCTGCCTGGGATGACATGCTGGACAAGCCACGCTGCTTCGCAAGGGACGGCTTGCACCTGTCACCCCTGGGATTCCGGATATTGGCAAAGGCTCTTGCCACCCCCATAGTGCCTTTTTTAGGCAAGGCTCAAATTCTAAACCTACCACCCTAGAACACAAAAAAGGAAAAAAACTAAGGGTAATGCTGCTCAATGCCAGAAGTCTAAATCTCAAAATGCACGCACTCGAGGCCCTTCTCAGTATGGAAAACATCGATGTCTGTGCTGTGACAGAAACCTGGTTCAAGGCTCCTGAGAGCACCCCAGCACTATCAGGTTTTACCTCTTATCATGCGTTCCGGCCCCAAAATCCGGACAATACCAAGAAAGGAGGGGGGGGTATCCATATTCATCAAGGACACCCACACCTCAAGACTGGTGGCAACGCACGATGCATCGGAGACCATCCAGGTGCAATTAACCATAGGCAAGACTGCTCTGCAAATTGTAGCATGTTACAGGCCACCCTCACAAACTCAGGAACCTCACATGGCCTTCCTGAAAACACTAGAGGGGATAAATGTATCACCAAACACCATCATACTAGGTGACTTCAATTACCCTAATATAGACTGGGAACACTACTCAAGCCCAAACACCCTAGCCCAAAAGTTCCTGGAATTCAAAAACTCAAATGCCATGGAACAACTAGTCACCATCCCCACAAGAGGAGAAAACATACTTGATCTCATCATCACGAACATGGGAGCACAATGTTCAACACCGGAAGTATACCCCTCACTGGTGAGATCAGATCACAAACTAATCTCGCTGGAGGTCCTCATCCCACCCCACCTGAAATAAAAAAGACCACAGTAAAGAACTTCTCGAAAGCTGACTTCACACTTCTAAAGACTAGTGTGGTCTCCTTCCCCGAGCCGGCGGAAAACAGTACTCAAGCCGCTGAATCACTTACAAATGCCTTCTACCAGCACCTGCAGGACTGCATGGATAAGGCAATCCCAAGCAAAACAAAGACTCTTTGTACCAAAGGCAAGCGTCCAGTCTGGTGGACCCCAGCCATAAACAAACTCTACAACAAAAGGAGGAAGCTACTACAAGATAGAGCAAAATCCTTAAAAGGTAAGACACCCTTGATCACTATAAGTAAAAACTAAGAGCTCTCATAAAATCATCCAAAGCAAATTTTGAGAGAAAAATAGCTAAAGACTCAAAAGACAATCATAAGGCCTTCTTTAGCTATGTTAGAAACCTGGGAGGAAACTCCCAGATATGCTCAGAACTAGTTCAAAATGATGTGAAGATTACTGATCCTACAGACATTGCCAACATACTGGCTGACAGGTTCAGTGCAAACTTCTCCCCTCCCCCAAAAGGAGAGATATCTATACCAAGCGATTGCAGCCCCCCAAACATCTCCAACGCCCAAGTGAGAACTGCTCTCTCCAAAGCAAAAAACACAGCATCCATGGGGCCTGATGGTGTCCCCGGCTGTGTGCTCCACGAACTCAACGAGGAATTAAACCCACAGCTAGGACAGCTGTTTAATCATAGTCTTACCTCTGGATACGTACCCAGGGAGTGGCGCACTGCAACTGTGGTCCCACTTCACAAAGGCGGTGCCTCCACCGACCCTGGAAATTACCGGCCCATTAGCTTGACAAGCCTTATCTGCAAAGCCATGGAGAGGATCATAATGGACCTCATAAATAAAGACATAGGGAATTTGCAGACTTTGGATCCATCCCAGTTTGGCTTTGTCAAAGGCAGATCATGCCTTCTAAACTTGGTTGACTTTTTCGAAACAGTCACCAAAGCCATTGATGAGGGAAAGGCAGTCCATACAGCCTACCTCGATCTGGCGAAGGCCTTTGATACAATACCCCACTCGGGTATCATTGAAAAACACATCAGCTTAAATGTTAACCCATACATCACAAGATGGGTTGCAAACTGGCTGAGTGACAGAACCCACAAGGTCAGAGTTGCTGGCGCCATGTCAGACTCAAAGCCTGTCACAAGTGGTGTACCACAGGGCTCAGTCCTGGGCCCACTCTTGTTTGGCATCTACTTTTCCGAAGTACAAGCAAACACAGGAGGGTTATGGCTGACAAAGTTTGCAGATGACTGCAAACTGGACGCCATAGTAGAAAACACATCTGACACAGATATCCTTCAGAAGGGTCTCACAGAAATGGATAACTGGTGCCAGAGCCATGGCCTAAAGTTAAATGCCAAAAAATGCATAGTCATACCCTTCGGGAAAAACAAGGTTACCCCTAGCTACCAAATAGGTGGCAATCCACTGAGCACAGAAGAAGTTATCAGGGACCTGGGGACCCAGGTTGATAGTAGTCTGTCATTCGACACCCATGTAGCTAAAGTAGTTAGGAAGACCTTCTACATTGCCCACCTTATCATGAAGGGATTCTCATCTAGATCAAGGGAGGTTATAGTCTCCCTATACTCATCACTCATCAGACCAATGATTGAGTACAATGCCCCATTCGGAATGTATCTGACCCGACACTTGCAGCAGCTGGAGAGGCCACAGAAGTTCCTCACCAAAAGGATAAAGGGTCTCAAACATCTGTCCTATGCTGCCCGACTGAAAGAACTCCAGCTCTATTCAGTCGCTTACCGCTTGCTCAGAGGTGACCTTTGCCTAACATACAAGGCCATGTCAAACCCAGATTTAATGAATATGCTTCACCTCAAAAAATCTAGATCCGTCAGAGCCACAAGGGCGGAGACTTAAACCTCGACATGGCTATTAATAGGACGTGCTGGAGGGATAGATTCATCACCCAAAGACTCCTATGCTGTGGAATAAAATCCCGGTATATGTGAGGCAGAGCACCTCGCTGGCCTTGTTCAAGAGAAATCTTGACCAATGGATGGGAGATCGCAGATATACCCCAGGGATTACCTCAGTGTCACTGCTCGACAGAGGCACAGCAAAATAATGGGTATAGTTCCCCATACTAAAGGGGTGGCGTAAGCCACAAAACTATGGGCTAGGCTTGTAAATGCCCTCGGGCAGATAGCCTAGTATGAACCTATGAACCTATGAACCTATGCTGAAGGGACAGGTTCATAACACAGAGACTGCCCATGCTATGGAATAGACTTCCCATACATGTCAAGCAGAGCACCTCACTGGCCCTCTTCAAAAGAAATCTTGATGAGTGGATGGGAAATAGAAAATTCACCCCCGGGATCACTCCAGTGGCTCTGCTTGACAGAGGCACTGGAGACTAAGGTCGAGTGGCACAATGCCAGGGTAATCCTATGGGCTAGGCTTGTAAAGGCTCCAGGGCTATTAGCCTAGTACACACCTATGAACCTATTTTGACCAGGTCTCAAATCATAACATATATATTATGTGACTGAGACATGGATGACAAAAAATTCACATTGAGAGCTTCATTTATGCATCCATGTCAAGAGCACATAATAGTTCATTGCAATCGGAGATCCAATCATAATTTTTTGCAATGCATGGGGATTCATCTGCTCTGTGTACTATTAGTTGGTGTAAAGTAAGATTAAAAAAAATCAATGTGTTGTGACAGCTTTGAAAAGCAGTAAAGGAGTGGGGTTGACATCCTCACATATTATCTTTCTAAGGGAAGCAGTTTAATTCAAAATGCTGTGAGTATTTTAGTAGACAGATGGCAGAAATGGGAGTTGAAACAAAGCTATTTCATGGCCTGATGATGCTGTTTACTGGTCAGCGCCATCTGCTTTAGTGCAGACTCTGTATTAACAGTGCATAGGGGGTACCCCTGTAAGCATTGTTAAGACTGGGTCTCATGCTAGAGTAGCACTGAACCAAAATGTTACTTAGCTGTTTTTTTTATGTAATCATGACACTCCACACATTACATAAAGATAATAACATTATGATTGACTGCTGCACTGATCTTGACTTATTGAACCAGACTGGACCCACCAATCAGTTTTTGGCATACATATCTCAAATTAATAACCATCTGCTTCATTTCAACACATAATACGCTAAGCAATGATAGCATACCAGTATCTTAACAAACTTAGCTGGTCGCCATGTAATCATTTAAAACTCACAAATCGTAAACAATTTCACAATTACTTTTGTTCTACCCTTATCCATGGTTGAAGGGATAACTTTAGTATTCCTACACTAATAAGAAGTTCTCTCACTAGTTACCTAACTTAAGGTCATATATGAGGAATATAAACTGATTAAGAAGTGAAAATGTTTCCCCGATGATAAATGTTCACAGAGACCTCAAGCTCAGACTTGAACTGATTGTTGTGTTGGTAAGTAATATGTTAACTAACTGATTGTTGTGTTGGTAAGTAATATGTTAACTAACTGATTGTTGTGTTGGTAAGTAATATGTTAACTAACTGATTGTTGTGTTGGTAAGTAATATGTTAACTAAGAATAAAAACCACTTGGCACGACAGGACCCGGAAGCACGTAATTTTTTGCCTTGAAAAAGCTTGCAAGTGGTCGAGTGAAAGCGCTTGGAAGATATTGTGGATTTTTACTTTGCCTTGTTATATTAAAGGATCTTTTTGGAGACCTAGCAGCTGTTTGATTTCTTCATCTGCTTATTTTGAAAGCCTTTGTTTACATGCTTCCGGGTCCTGTCGTGCCAAGTGATTTTTATTCTTGGTTGGATTTTGCTCTTAGTTCTGGTGTAATATGTTAACTAACTGATTGTTGTGTTGGTAAGTAATATGTTAACTAACTGACTTGTTGTGTTGGTAAGTAATATGTTAACTAACTGATTGCTCTGTTGGTAAGTAATATGTTAACTAGTACTAGAAGAGTGGGATCCTCCACACTGTCATCTTGCTGTTGTGTGTCTCAGCTCAGTATTTGGGTCTGTACTGATATTCTATTTTTGGAGAAGTCATATTTGGTTCTGTACTGCTGTTCTATTTTTGGAGAAGTCATATTTTGTTCTGTACTGCTGTTCTATTTTTGGAGAAGTCATATTTGGTTCTATACTGATATTCTATTTTTGGAAAAGTCATATTTGGTTCTGTACTGATATTTTATTTTTGGAAAAGTCATATTTGGCTCTGTACTGCTGTTCTATTTTTGGAGAAGTCATATTTGGTTCTGTACTGCTGTTCTATTTTTGGAGAAGTCATATTTGGTTCTGTACTGATATTCTATTTTTGGAGAAGTCATATTTGGTTCTGTACTGATATTCTATTTTTGGAAAAGTCATATTTGGTTCTGTACTGCTGTTCTATTTTTGGAGAAGTCATATTTGGTTCTGTACTGATATTCTATTTTTGGAGAAATCATATTTGGTTCTGTACTGCTGTTCTATTTTTGGAGAAATCATATTTGGTTCTGTACTGCTGTTCTATTTTTGGAGAAGTCATATTTGGTTCTGTACTGCTGTTCTATTTTTGGAGAAGTCATATTTGGTTCTATACTGATATTCTATTTTTGGAAAAGTCATATTTGGTTCTGTACTGATATTCTATTTTTGGAGAAGTCATATTTGGTTCTGTACTGATATTCTATTTTTGGAGAAGTCATATTTGGTTGTGTACTGATATTCTACTTTTGGAGAAGTCATATTTGGTTCTGTACTGCTGTTCTATTTTTGGAGAAGTCATATTTGGTTTTGTACCGATATTCTATTTTTGGAGAAGTCATATTTGGTTCTATACTGATATTCTATTTTTGGAAAAGTCATATTTGGTTCTGTACTGATATTCTATTTTTGGAGAAGTCATATTTGGTTCTATACTGATATTCTATTTTTGGAGAAGTCATATTTGGTTCTGTACTGATATTCTATTTTTGGAGAAGTCATATTTGGTTCTGTACTGATATTCTATTTTTGGAGAAGTCATATTTGGTTCTGTACTGATATTCTATTTTTGGAGAAGTCATATTTGGTTCTGTACTGCTGTTCTATTTTTGGAGAAGTCATATTTGGTTTTGTACCGATATTCTATTTTTGGAGAATTGCTGATATTCTTTGTAATCTGTGGTGCTGTCATAGTTGTGTGGTGTGTTTTACTTTTTTGTTATCCCACAATAATTTTCCTTAATTCAGATATAGTTTCACTGTTTTCAGATAACGTGATCTGTTCCTCATTGTAGGCCATTGTGTTTCATGATGTGTGCATGAATTAGCAGGAATGATATTAGTCATTTTTTCTTTAATTGGAAGATGGTACCCTTCCTCCTTTCCTACCTACATCTCTGAATCCTTATGATGAAATCTGGAAATGCTTGCTGTGCATGTTATATTTCACAGTACCCCATGTGATAAATTCTCCTAAAAATGTACAACAGTCCATTGATATTAGTGTGCTTAAGAGTCTACTGAGCAACTGTGAGGAATGACAAAAAGTTTCTGACCTTTGTTAGACATTGAGCTTACTTTTGTCAAGAATGCGTAAAAGGGTACGCCTGACAAGTTACGCTCATAGTTTAGACTAGAACTTGTTTTGTTGCACCGAGAAACAGTGATCTTTTGATTTAAACCTTAGAATTTTATGACAGTATTTTATAGGGGAGTAATGTGCCCAGTTTTCTCTTTGAACACCATGCCGGATGTGCTTATTGCTTTAATTTGTTAATATAATGATACCAGGCTGTATTTTTTTTCCAATATACTTTTTATTGCTTTTGTTATTATAGCAATAATATTTCAACATTTCAACAAAAAATGAAAAACAACTTTCTATAATAACCTCATAAAAGCATAAAGAAAAAATAAAAGTTCACCATTACTGTGGATACACACCTTGGTTGTGTTAGGAAAGATGTAGTACCCCTAATTCTGAGAAAGTAAAGCTATTTTCCACAGTGAAGAAAAAAGAAAAAGAAAAGCTTGTTTTATACCATCTTTTGTGTAACATGACTTGTATAAGCAAGGTAACATTACTGTTAAAGTGTTGGTGAAACTTTGAACGATGTACAAGTTACACTGTTTACATTGTTGGATGCCATCCGCTTAATATTAATTTTAAATGATGTTGTTGTTTAAACAATATCTTTTCTGTGTTTAGTTTACAAAAGTTTGGCTGCAGTGGTGGTGCTGCAGTAGCATTGTCGCCTCACAGTAAGACGTTCTCCTGTTTGATTCTCAGCTAGAGCGTCTTCTGTGTGGAGACATACGTGAATGGGCGTACCTTCTTTGAAGGTTGTGCATCAAGGCTGGCAACTCGGCATGTAAAAATCTACTGCCAATCATTAGCGGACCGGAGTTCCGCTGTGGCGACCCCTAACCGGGAAAAGCCGAAAGACACAACAAGTTTACAAACGTTTGTGTGGTCTACCAAAATTGTTTTTAAATTAGGGATTTTGTTTGCTTGCTAGGATTGTGTCTAGTAGGGAGTTCCAATATGTTTGAAAATATGTTCTTTTTTTTGTGCTTTTAGTAGCTAATTTGTGGGAGATAATATACTTAATTGCCATGTCTTTAAAGTTTACCCATGAGAGTTTTGTTATTGTTTACCCAATTTTTAGTTATAGAGAATTTAAGTAGGGCACACAATGTGAAATGTTTCCTTTCATATTTTATAGTTCTAAACTCTTACATAGTAGTTCATTTGCAAAGTTTTAGGGTTCTCTTAGAAAGAAATATGTATTCTCCACACTGGCAGCTAATCTGGTATAATGCCCATGACTTACTACCTAAGCCAGAACGTATTTAACAGTTTATTTCAGTGCATAAGGACTGTTTACATCCTCACAAAGCTGTAGCAATTGGTAAACTATCTTCTCCTTACTGTTTATATAATGATAAGTCAGTCACTATTTTATCTATAGTTTTATCTTTCATGAAAGGTATTCAGTCTCATGTTTTATAAGGACTTTATGGGATCCACATAATTTCTAATTACTATCACCACCTTTTTGGCATGTCTTTAAATATTTCCAGAGAGGAATACCCTTTAATATACTTAGTGTCATCATGGGTGAAATTTTTATGTGAATAAGAGCTGGTCAGGAAGTGAACTCTAAATTACCTTATGGAAATCCTCTTAAGTCTTGTCTGTATTTGTGGAAAATGTCCAATAAATTGTTGTAATTTATTCTCAAATATCTTAACTTATGGAACTTTTAACAAATAACTACAATAGTCAATTAAGCAGATAATGAATGGCTTTCCAGTTTAAACAAGAATTACCACACAAGGCATTATGTGAGCATTGTACATTCTGTTTCTAACTTGTCAGTACTTCAGATTTATAAAGATTTAGAAACTTGCCCATTTAAGGAACATATTTATCCATTTCATATAGTGTTCTGTCTATCATAGTTAATATACAACTTGGAAGTCATAGAGCTGTACTTTCAGCTTGAGAACCCTGCAACATGTTTCTTCACAATAATATTTTGTTTATGAGTTATAGGCATTGTGCATCACATTCTCTGTTAAACAGCTGCTTCAGTTTCAGATACTTGTAGTTAATTATGCAAGCTATAATTAATTGAAATAATGGCCATTATATACCCTAGATAGCACAAAATCATTGATCTAGTTTTAGAATGTGCATGCTCTATTAAAAGTGTTCTCAGAATTGGCATGTTTGCAATTGTTTTACCTCTTTGCATGTTGATATATATCATTATGTCAAATGTCACTTGTCACTTTAATATTTTACATATATTGCAATTTTAATATGATTCTGTATCTAAAACTCTGTAATATACCTAATATACCTAATATTTGATTGCTATATATATATATATATATATATATATATATATATATATATATATATATATATATATATGTTTACTCAACTTATCTATCTCTTTATCTTATCACAAGTCATCAAAAAGCTTATCTCATCACATTTTAATATCTTCAATACATTTTACCATTTATAACTTTGATAAAAAGGAAAGTTTATGATTCTTTGATCACTAATGTGTTTTCTTAAAGATGTATAAGTAAGAGAAGTAAATATTGTGGGAAGAAATATCCAGTGAATTGTTATGGCTAGGCTTGTATAGGCCCTAGGGCCAATAGCCTGGTACCAACTTATGAACCTATAATATATATAATAAATACAATAACCTTCTAGATACCACCCATTTGGAACAGGCAGCCTGAATAGAAACAATCCTATACCCTGCTCTCTGTCTTATGCTATTACCACCATCCTCCTACATAATATTAATATCTTCCAACCCCTCCAACATTATTTTATAACTTACTTCAATATATTTCTCGAACTCTTGACAAACCTATAAAATACTAAAATCTCCCTTCCTACAAAATTTTATAACCAACTTCATTGCATACGTTAAACTACTTGCAAGCCTTTCTTTACTGAAATGAATGAACACTAAACTTTACAATAATGTTTCCCTTCTGTAGTAGCAATACATTTACTTCTGCATGATTTTACAGCTGGAGCATCTGTATAGACTTATAATTGTTGATGTAAATATTTTACTGTATATACCTGTCTTGTAATTATTTCTGTTCTTTCATGAGAAATGTAACTGTTGTTTTTCTGAGAACTGTTTGACATTCAGTTGTTAATATAAATGCACTGTGGATGGAGCTTTTCTCCCTGGGCCTCTGCTGAAAATGTGCCCAGTTGGATAAATAAGAAATATTATAGTTTGCTTTATTGCAGTCTGCTGTGTTGTGCGAGCTGGTAGTGCACCTGCAGTGTTTTCCTCTTTCTTCCACTGTAGTACAACCATGGAGTTATATATATATATATATATATATATATATATATATATATATATATATATATACATATAAGTTAGGGCATGTGGGGAAAAAAAACTTGTGAATTTTTTTAAAATTTTGCTGGTTTAGATAAAATGAGTTTAAATAAGTTATGTTTGATAAGCTATGTTTTGGTAAGTTGAATTTTAGATGAACTGATATACAATTATTAGGTATATCTATCTATCGCCTCCTAACTTATATATATCAAAGTTATAACAGTAAACTGTATTAAAGAATGCATGTTATATATGAAAACTCCTTTTTTTTAAGTAAAAGCTAAATATATATTACCCGACCCCCTACAGAGCTCGGGGGTTAACTAAGGAAGTACAGATATCCATTGTCTCCAAAGTATTTTCTTATAAAAACAGAAGGTTAAATATACAATTTTAGATTTAAATCTTGATAACTTAGGTTTATTACTGGTGCAAGCAGGCAGATGACTCCATGGTAACATTATTAATTTTTTTCCTTCTACAAGTAGGCCAAAGGAGAGTCTATTCAGAGTTAAGGGCCCTTGGTTCAGAGAACTTAAAGAGATAATTGTTCGATATGAAGCCAAATTTGAGTCAGTGTCATGGAGTATCACTATTGCAGTGCCTTCACTAGCCTGATTTTCAAAGAGATGTTTTCTTCCATGGAGAGTGATAAGTAGGTGGACAAGCATCTAACATAAGACAAAATACATTCTGTGACAATTACCCTTATGCAGCCTAGTAACAACAAAGCCTGATAAAGCAATTCAGTAACATTCTATCATCATGAACTACATTATACATGTTTATCAGTATAACTTTATTCTTTAACATTTTAATAGCAGTGCCAGTTGCACAACAGGTAGCACAATTACATTTAGTTTAGAAGACTGTGGCTTCATTCTCACACCAGGTAGATCAATTCTTGACACCGCAGTGCAGCATAAAGGTGGGTGCTGAAGTTCTGACTGTGCTATCCTTCAGATGAGACACTGAACTGAATATCTGCTTGAGTTGCTGGTAGTTCAGGTGGATGTAAAAGATCCCACAGCACCTATCAAAGAGAGTTGGGAAGTTTCTTGATGCCCTGGCCAAAATTCCCCTAGTAAATACCACCTCAGGTCTTCCCTGAAAAGAAGCTACTGTCCAGGTGAGACTAACCTGGTTAACAAAGGATAAAAAAAAAAATACCTGAAAATCTATGATGCTAACAAAAAGGAGAGGACATGGAGAGACCGGATAATAACATATATCAGAAATACTTTTTTAATCTCTCCAAGTCCTTTGGGTTTCTAATACCATGAAGGAAATGGACCCCATTCCCAAGTCAAAGTATGATCAAAGTTCATGAAATTAATAATGTTTCAGTCTTTGATGTTAGCTAGAAGTGCTCTTCACAGCACCCAGACTGCAATTTGTACAAAATGACATGTAATGGTAACATATCTATGTATGATTGTGAATTCATTTTTATAAGATCTATTTCTCCTACTACTACTGGAATTGTCTGGATATCTTTCTTCCACATTGCCCTCATTTCTGCCTGCAAATCCTGGTATTTTATGACTTTGTCTCTGTACATAAGACACTGTAGTCACTGGGTGTAGCAATTTCCCTGATCAATACCACTCCTGTCTTCTTTTCATGGACCACTGTATCTGGTTTTCTCACACCTATTTTTTGAACTGTTGGTAATAGATGATCCCATGTGATATAAATTTCATCATTTTCTGTGGTGCTTTGTGGCTCATGTTTCCAGTGTTTTTCAGCTACTTCAGTATTATGTTTGTACAATCCCCAGTCCAACAGACTTGCCACATTATTATGCCTTTCAGTATGCAGTCCTTCCGCCATTAGTATATCACAACCAGCAACAAGATGTCCAACTTTTTCCAATTCTGTTTTACAAAACATACATTTGTAGGTTTCTCCCACATCTGCAATATACTTTGTAAACCAGCGTATATGTAGTCTACTATCTTGGGCCACCAATATTAACCTTTCATTTTTTGGATTAAATTCACTTCTACTTAATCATTCCTGCATTCAATCCTGATCAACATGAGGTTGTTCCAAGAGTTTTCTATACTTGCAACTATATTTATGCATTTTCCACATTTCTTGCCTTCTCATCTGATCCTTTACCTTATATTCTTTCTTTTGCTTTTTGGCATATTCAGTTGCTGCCTGATTTATATTTACTTCTAGTTTGATTTCCTTTCCCACTTGATGCCAATATGCTTCTGCTAAGCTAAGCAGGGAAGTCAACTTAGACTTATTCTCCTCATGTTTCAAAACTTTCAGTACATTTGGGTCTTGTGAGGTCAGCAGATATGTCTGCTGTCCCACCATTGCAGATCTGTACATGTAATCAGTTTTGAGGAAGCCTTCAGTTCTTCTTCCGAACTATACGGTTTTAAATCATCTACAAAAAGAAATGAGAAGTCTTTACACATTATTTCCTGGGAGCCAAATTGTAGCCTGTTATGTAGACAACTTAATGGTTTAAGGGAAAGACAAAATAGCAACAGTAACAGAGAGTCACCCTGGCATATCCTCCTTTGAATTTTTATCCCTGGAATAATAATTTTTCCTTTATCATGGCTTAACTGCAAAGTGGTTTGCTACTGTTTCAAGGTTGCTTTGTTGTATTTGATCAGTGTAGGGTGTATCTTATACATTTTAAGCATTCTTTTATCCATGTATGTGGGATACTGTCAAATGCCTTTTTGTAGTCTATCCATACAGTAGTTAGATTCTTCCCCCTTTTACAATTCTCCGTTATGACTTTATTTAACAACAAATGATCCCCTGATCCATATGACTTTCTTTTATTATCCTTTTGTTCTATTGTTTTCTTTTAAATGGCCATAAACTCTGTTGACATCAGTTCTAGTGTATAGTTTATACATCGTTGGAAGGCAAGTTATTGGTCTATAGTTGTTAGGATAGCTTGCAGATTCAATCTTAAGTAGGAGAATTGTTTTACCTGTTGTTAACTAACTTCTTCACTTCACAAATATTCCATAACTTTCTCTTATATTCTTTTAACTTCTGCTTTACTAATCTTCTGTTCTATGCTCCATCTTTGTGACCTTATTTTTTTATTGTGAATTTTTCCATATCTTGATGCCTTTGCCTATATTTCTCTTCAAATATGTTTGGGGCTGCCTTTTTGTGTTGATTAATTTAGCTTTCTCCTTTGCATTAATATCACACCATATCAGATCTCTCTTTGTTTCCCCATGTCCAGTTATTTTATATACCTTTCAAAAGTCTCTAGATTTTGTTCTTTTTATTTTCACACTTCAACAGCCAAAGATTTCTTGGTCTATATAATATTTTTCATAAGTCTGTTGTATTAATTAACACAATTTTTTTTTTGAAGCTTGACAGTTTTTTCTTGTGGAAGTATTTTTCTTTCATCTAATTTCTTCTAAATTCTGAAGTTTGAAAACTTCAAATTTCTTATGGTCGAGACCATTACATCAAAGTTTTGAAACTTCGAAATAAAAAAATAAAAATAAAAAAATCTTTTTTTTTACATTTTTGAAGGAGGCGAGCCCTCCTGCAGCTCCCTACCCACTTGCTAATTAAATATACCAACTCCAAGATAGCACTACAGCAAGGAAAGCAGTAAATATATCATTCCGCCCTGTATGGCGATCCCCATTTAAATGGGTCAAAGTTTCAAAACTTCAGTCTTATGGTCTTGACCATAAGAAATTCAAAGTTTTGAAACTTTGAAATTTAGAAGTAGACCCGGATTGGACACTTTTTATCTTAGGTTTTGTGCACCCAGCTATCTTTTTTATTTTTAACCTGTCCGTGATATATGCTATATAAAACACAGTCTATATATCAGTGTCATCTTGGAGAGCTTTTGGAAAAAAAACAGGGTCTACCTCATGAAGGTACTCACCAAGATTTGAGATGAATTCAGTTCCAGTAATACTACTGTCCTTTGCTTGTTGATTTTTCATCTCTCCATTCAGACCTCATAGCACCCATATGGAGAGGATAAAGGGAGGGAAGATGCATCAGTTGTAACTGTATAAATTGTGAGTTAATAAAGATGTTAAAAAAGAGGCAAAGGGGAGGAATGAGGTTTGCAGGTCAGATAATAAGTGTACAATGGCATTACCAGAACATGTTAGTATGCAATGTCATGGACGACTGCTGTGGATACTTTTGGGTTATGGGGAGACTGGGCTTCACCCAAGAGGTACAACATGGTATGCACAGAGTACTACCAGGCATACAGTGAGGAGGAATAGGGATAAGTACTGACAGAGTAATAAAGATACCCTCTACTTACAGATTGTATTGTACCGCCCGTGAATAAAAGTTTGAACCCCAAGATAGTCACATAACACAGTGAAGCACTTAAAAGCCTACTCCAAGGCACTGGTTTGTTTAGCATCCTGTTCCCTATTACTATTGTGTGTCCTGGATGCCTACTTTCAGAAGAGGCATACCTCATTAATTTACGATTCCCTATTGTTTAGGTCTGTGATGCTTCAGAATTTTTTGAAATGAAGAGCAGGACTCATAATGCCCCAGAGACCGTGCAAAGACAGAGAAGCCCTCCTTTGAAGTCAGTTATGTTCAGAGAAGAACATTGCAAACCTGGGTAGTATCTTACCCTGAACATCAATTGTTATGTGATCCTTGATGTCGCATTAAGTACCCAGAGATGGAGCATTAACATAGAGCCAGTGTGCTTGCTCTTACTCTATCCTTGTTCTCTCTCATACATCTGTTTACTGTAATGCACTTTATTTGGCACCCTAATGCGGAAAAGTACAGGCAATTAAGGCAGTTATCAACCACAGAAATCATTATGAGTGTTAAAAAGGATCTGTGCACACTCATTTAAGTGGAATCATTATAATATCGGGCAAGATGTAGTGGCACACAATACCTTGCAACAAATTCATTCCTGCATTATAATTTTTTTTTCAGTATTGCCTGTCTAAAATAGCACAAAAATCTAGAAAAAGTAAACTACTGTACATCAGTATCCATGGTTGCAAACAATTTAGTTTTTTTATGACATATTGCATTTCTTTTGTGACATGAAATGCTTGCAAGATGTTCTATTGGTGACCCTCCAAATTGCCTGTAGGTGTGTATGCCATGTGAGAACAAGAGTGTGTGTACATCCTGGGATGAGCTGGCACCCTATCTGGGATGTGTGTCTAAGCTTTGCAATCACCAATTGCCATGATAGGGTCAGACTCCCCTGCACCCCCCTGCATTGGTTTATGTGAGTAATCAAAGAAAGAAAGAATGAAAGATCAAATTATTTTCATTCAATAAGGTAGCTTGTTGATTATAACTGCTCCAGGCAGATGGATATTGCATCTATGCATGGATATTGTTTCTTTTTACAGTTTTATCCTGCCACATGAAGTCATTTTTTTCCTATATTTCTAAACATATCTACCACATGTATTTGCAATATTTCACTGGCTTGATAAAACGTTTTAAACATTCCACACATATTTTGATACATTTAAACTCTTGAAATGCACAGCTGTAAATGCTTGTGTGTGTGTATGTGGGTGTGCGGTATGCACACAAGTATGCATGAGTGGATGAGTGTAATTCATACATGTGGCAGCAATATTATCTGCACTACATCATTTTTTCATGTTTTTTTTATTTAGCTTATTACTGTTATGTACATTAGTAACACATTTTCTCTTCTGTAATAGAACCGTAGTAGATATACTAGTCTATATATCTTTACTGAATACACATGAACACTTGAAATAATTAATGTATGCAGCACACACAGTAAATTATCCATTTTGTTTTGGAGTAATTATCAGCAAAACATGTTACTGCCTGCAGTCTTCAAAAACTGTCATGGAAATACAGATGCCCAGTGAGTTCCATTAGCAAGCACCCCAGTAATCTTTAAAGCCATCAAAGAACACATTGCTTCCCCTCCCCCAAGCCACCACTAAAACTATTAGTTATTGCAGCATCTTATGTTGTAGTAATAGCGGTATTTTTATTAATTAACTTGCACTTCAGCAAAATGACGTAATGTAACAGAATAGAATAGATGAAACAGGAAACATTATTCTAATCTGCATGTGCCTACCAGGGCAGTGATTGTTAATTAGCAACTGTTAATATATAGTGAAGTAAATGGCAATTCTGTGTAGAGAATTCAGAGAGCAGTCCCAAGAAGTAATTTTAGTTTGATTTTAAATCCTTTATCACATCAATACTGAGTATGAACACCACTGTGTTTGCTCGGTTCTGAAGATAATTTTTTCGATGAAACAGAAAAATAATTTTAAGTAAGTCCATAAAGACAGGATGAAAGGAAATTATGACCACCAATTTTTAGTTTTTGTTCAAGGTGTCAGAAAGTATCTGAAACAGTGGTTTAAATGTTGAAATTAAAACATTTCCCCTCACTTTGCCTTTTCAGTGATTGTCGTATTTTCCTGCATCATTCAGGGTAACGCTGCTTCCTACACTAATGGCTCATAAATTTTAACGCAGTACATTAGTGTACCCAACTAGCCAGGCCAGGTCATCATCAAGCAGCTAAGTGGCAAGAGAAGAGAACGGCCCCAGCTCAGCTTGGAGTTAAATGCTGCAATCAATCTTAAGTAAAGTCAGCAAAGGCAAGAGAATTAAAGCTGCATTTGTAATGGTTATTCCTTGCCAAAAAGGAACTCGAGAAAATACATAATCCTTGTTTTTTGTTTCTAATTCAGCTAATATTATACTTTTCTAACCATGACAGAGTTCCTTTTAAGTTAACTAAACACTGCAGATATTCCTCCAAGCATTATCTTCTTCAGCTGTGACCTTTCACATGACCAAATAACATTTTATCTATTAATTAATAATCCAGTTTGATGGTCTAAGTGATTACAAAATCAGACAAAGAGTAAGACAAAAAAAAATCTACGTACTAATGTAAGAACAACAACAGTCTATTCCATTCCTGATAATTCTGAAATATACTGCTGCTCTGGACCTAAATGAAGTGTTACAGTAGACACTTCTGTAATTGTAAATCACATATTTTGCTCTGTTGTATCAACATATTGCTAATATTTAGCCTTTCTATTTCCTATGCATAATGTTTATAAAGTGAACTCAGAAATGCATATCTACTCTATTTATCCTCTAAACAAGAAAAGGTTCTATGGATTTTAAAGGAAGTTATTTTAATAATCTGTAGATTACTAAAACATCTCTGTGGGTACACCACTAAATCAGCAAACAAAGTTCATTAGTAGGGAATTTATATTTTCCTGCCATCAGTGATGAGATGTATAAATAACAATTACATTTACAAGATCACAACTAAACTGTACTTTGTTACCTTACTGTCTGTGAGCAGGTGTAAGAAAAAGTTCTTCATGTTTACTATATAAGGCTAACTAATTTGGCAGACTTCATTAAAAAGATATGTTTACATAAAAATATATTGAAAAGTGACAAAATTACTTTCTTTGCCACAGATGAGTATGAATTTTAACACAGATTCCTGTGCTGACCAGCAAGTGATATAACACTACACTATATCTAAATCAACATGAGAAAATGGCAACATTCATAAATGCATCCACTTTGCAAAAGTATGAAGGGCTGACAAATACTTAACTTCTTGAATCCTTCTTTTCTTACTAAAGAAGAAATCCTCATAATCCCACCCCTAATCTAAAATAATAACAGTTCTAAGAAAATGTACATTTTTGTTTTATTTGTTAATTTTGTTTTATTTGTTAATTGAGTAAGTATTAGCCCAGTGGGCACAACTGTCCTTTTTGCAAAAGGGATCCAGGAACCCTAAAGATTAAATGACTTACTTGCAATAAAAACAATGTATTCATCCGATTGCTGTTATAGCACAATATCGTCATGTTTGTTTGCTTGTTTGTTTGGATGTCTTTAATGTTGGAGGGCTGACTGGGATACAGACTTGAATGACCAAAGGCCAGCTCACTTTCTACTGCTGTGTTACCCACTGGTGGAGACCAGAGAGATATTCAGCAAAGTTAATCATAACATACATGTAAGTGTACATCCTAAAGTGCACACACAGGAGCTTTGTGCATATGAAAAGTGATATCATTATTATATCCCAGATACAGTACAGCATCATACAAAAGCTTACAAAATTAGCCTAAAACTGCATGTGAGAGAGGATATGTTGTCTTCCGTACCACTGAGACCCAATATCTGCAAGGTCTTCTCCTCTAAAGAAGAAAATCCATCCAGAGATCTGTTGTGCTCATAATCCAGATATAGAATGAGGACCTGTAGGGCATAAACCACTACCAGACACTTTAGTGTCAGCAGTCGGACTTCCAAAATAAAAGGAAAAGTATTAATAATTTAAAAAAAAAATGTAAAACAATAAGCAATAATTTTGAGCATAAAGCTAATGTTGCTTAGGTTATATTATATATAGCAACTATATGTGAAGTATAATGCTTACATCCAAGTGACGCCTCCGGGTACAGCGGCAGTTAACTCCTACTGATACCTCTAGGCATCAAATATTGTTTGTTCATATTTGCATCAATAATTCCAAAACTATGTTATGTACAAGATTTTAAAAGATTTAATCTCAAAGCTTACACAATGGCAAACTCAACTGCATTAATATTCAACCTCTGTCTAGTGCAGGTAAATAGATATTAACTGTTATTTTTATGATATTAATTAATATAGACATACTTTTCACATTTTTCTAAAGATCTCAACAACCAAGTAACACAGAATTCCTTATCCTCATATAAATGCTCTCAACTTCATGAATAAAATGTTGCTGACAGTATGTGTGTAACTTTAGTGGGTCCTGAGATACTGTAAGTTGTTTACACAATATTACAAAATGTGATAGTTACTGTGTGTACTGTGACTTATAAAATTTGGCTTAAGACCTAGAACCTAAAGAATACTACCACTATAAAAATAGTTTGTGCTGAAGAGTTTGCCATGTATACGTCTTTCATAACCTGTCTAACCCCACCTCCTATGACACTCAGCTAAACCTACATCCCTACACCCCTACATCCTCTGAACAAACTTCAAACACCAATTACCACTACTCCTCCCCCATGTCCCTTTCATTCTTCCCTACCACTGACTACACACTCTCCAAGATCAAATTGCCTTCAGCTATCTCCCCACTGAACAAAACTAAGCAAAACATAATCCCACCCTACGCCATTTTATATCTTTTCCTCCACCCTCACAACATCCTTCAGCTCTCAGGAGATATCCATCCCAACCCTAGCCCACATTCTTACACAACTCATCCCACCAATACTACATACACAATTCCACAGGCACCTAATTCTAGTCTCAAACACCTCTTCTTCTACTCTATTAACATTCGCAGCATCCTTAACAAGACATCTGAATCCCACTCTTGGATAGCCCAACACTCCCCCAACATAATCAGTCTCTCAGAAATATGGCTCAAACTGCATAACACTGACACGGAATTCCTGCCCCCTGGATACAACAACCTACATCTTGATCGAACTCATAAAAAAGGTGGAGGTGCTGCCATTATGTACTCAGACATCCTAACCTTTTCCCCCTATACCATCCCTCCCCAATCTTTTCACCCAGCTGAACTCATTACTAGTAACTGTAAACTCAACAACCATAAAATCATAACTATTGCTGCCATCTACATACCTCCTGAAGAAAATATACCCTTACTAGAGCAAATTATTCGCTGGATGTCTGACACTATACTTAAAACTATAATATTAGGTATGTCAACATCAACTGGCTTCCCCTCATGTCAAACACCTCTACTACCATCACCTACCTATATGGTTACACCCAACTTATGCTCTCTCCCACTTTTCTTCATAAACCCACTAATACCTACTCTATTCTTGACTGGAATCTGGTCTCCCATCCTAATAACTATCACCACCCTGAATCCTTTCCAGACGCAGTTAGTGACCACTCTCCTATACGCATCCTGTGACACTCCCCACAACTCTCTTGACCTCACAAACTTAAGGAATGCTGAAAACTAAACAATTTTAACCCTGATACTTTCAACAATTATCTCTCTGCAATTGATTGGTCCTCCCTTTCATCCTTCCCTCTTGCCGAAGCTGTTCTTCAATTCAACTCCATCTTTCTAAATACACTTAACCCCCTTGCCCCTCCCGGAACAATGAGAGTCAAATCACGCTGTTCTTCTTGGCTCATTAACTCTACCCAGTCTCTCATTCATATAAGAGATTCCACCTGGAAACTCTGGAATAAAACTGAATCTCCCATGCACCTCCAAAGATATAGAGAATGCCAAAACCTAACCAAAAAACAGATTAACACTGACAAAAGGAACTTCAATCACACACCCCTAACAATCAAACCAAGAACCACCCAAAAATTCTAGAATACTATTAACAAAATTGTCCATCCCGGTAATCCCTCATCTCCCAACCCCTGCCCTAATAACACATGCCAAGAAACTGCTTCCACCTTCAATTTGTTCTTTATTGATACCATCAGTAAACTTATGCAAACTACTAACCCTATCAACCCCTCTCCACCCACCACTCCCCCTTATACAAAGCAGCCCATTCTCACTAAAATCCATCCCAACTAGTTATATCAAAAGGCTACTGCTCAAACTCAAACCATGCTCCCCCTCAGCTTATAACCTACCAGCTTTCTTCCTAAAGGCAGCCACTAACAAAATTGCATACACAGTCTCCATCCTCCTTAACCACTCTCTCTGAATCTGGCATCCCAACTCTTTGAAAAAAAATTCCATACCATACCCATCCACAAAGGTGACAATTAAGTAGAGCTCTCTAACTATCAACCCATTACCATACTCTCTCCCCTCTTTAAAATCCTTGAACACTGTGTTCATAAACAAATCATGGCCTATCTCACTCAAGGAAACATGATCACTCCTACCCAACATGGCTTCTGCCCCACCACAGCACTTCTACTGCAAAAATTTCCTTTAAAAACTTCATTATTTTTGCCAGAGACAATAATAAGCTAATGTCCTGCCTCTTCTTAGATCTCTCCAAAGTCTTTGACACTGTCTTTCACTCCATCCTCCTCTCCAAACTATCTCAACTCAATTTCTCCCCATCTACTATCTCCTGGTTTAACAGCTATCTCACAGAGAGACAGCAATCTGTCAAATGGCTCTCCACTCTATCCCCTTATCTCTCCATCAAAATGGGCATCCCACAAGGCTCAATTCTAGGCCCCCTTCTCTTTAACATCTTTACTAATGCACTTCATTCTTCCTGTCCTCAGTCATCCCTCATACAGTACGCAGACAACTTCACAATCATCTCCACTGCTGACAACCCCTCTAATCTGCTCACCCTGGCACACATCTTTTAACCTCACTGAAAAATGGCTTTCCGACAACCAACTCATACTTAACCCTAAAAAGACTAAACTTCTTTGCTTCCTCCATAAATCCCTCTACCATATTAAATCCTCCTTCATCATCTCTTCCCTTAACAACACCACTATAACAGCCAATACCCACACCAAACTCCTTGGAGTAATCATAGATGATCAAGTTAAATTTGACCTCAGTGCATATCACTGTATCAAGAAAACCCACCAAAAGCTTGACCTCCTGTACAGAAATAAAATATTCCTCACACCCAGTTCCAGAATTTCACCAGACTAAGTTTACCTTCTTCCTCACCTATCCTATGGCTCACAAATCTTAACTAACCTACAGTCTTCACTACTCTCCAAGCTCAAAACTACCTACAACAAATTAGCAAGATTTGCATCTAATTTGCCCTTAAAAATCACACCAATGTCATGCTCTGCAGACCCGCAACTAGCTTGACTTTCCTAATCAACTCTTATTCACCTAACTTCACATTATCCATACTATCTTGAACAAGCCCTCCTCCTGCCCTAACCTATCCTCTCTGGGCTCTCTCTACAACCCCCTTCGAGCCCTCAGAAGCTCTGATCAATGTCTCTTGCAACTTTACAAGCCTAGAAACTCTATTGGACAAAATCTCTATAGCTGCCTTCCTGCACTATCATGGAACAAGCTCCCTCTGACCCTCAGATATATTTCCCATATCCATGAATTCAAGAAAACTCTTAAAAAATACCTAAACAGCACGCATGCTTGCCTCTGCAATCACCCCACCTGAACCCTTCCCTCTCTCTCACATTTCTCTCTTCCCTCTCCTTACTCTCCATTCCTATTCCTCCCTTTCCCCTCCTTATCTCTCTAATACTAACCACCTAACAAATGAATCAATAGTCACCTTCTTCTAACCACTCTCTTCACTTTCCAACTTCTGGTAACCTGCTGCCTTTATCCCACCTGCAACTGTCTCATACTTAACATCCTCACACAATACTGCTGCTAAACACAAGTATCTGAAAAGCACAGTACTCCACAGAGGACTATCCCTATGTCATTTTCTGTTTTGTCGCTTATTGTCACTACCTGTTTCAAGATAAATATGTTATACTAAATGTATTTCTTACTGATCTTTTAACTTGTAACTAAAAGAACAGCTGCTCATTTACTCTATTGTATATATTTTTGTCCTCAACTACAGTCCTGTAATTTGTATTGTATTATTGTATAATAAGTCAATTTCTGTAATCTCTGCTTAATTATACTGTGGACCGTTTCTCCCCTGGCCTTCCCTGAAAAAGGTCACTTGCATAGTCAGACGATCCCAGTCAACAAATGTCAAATAAATAAATAAATAAATTTTTTTTCCACCTAGTGTATGCCTGTTTTTCCCCTGAAGATATACATACTAACCCTGGCGCCATGAATGGCTTTTACATATTTAATCTTAATAAAGACAAATGGGCAAATGTCAAGGGCCTTAAAATTTTTCTTATCATTTCAGGAAATATATACAATAAAACTCATCTAATAACTGCTTATATTTACCTCTACAGCCCAGATATTCTAACTGATTGTAGACATGGCTGAAATTAACATGTATTGATGTATTGATACAGATATAACTCCTCCTGACTAAAGCATTATCATTATCAGGGTTGGCAGGAATCATAAAGATGATAGTGGTATAGCCATCCTTTCCAGAAGCACCTTGCCTGTTTCCTGACTGATAAAAAGATACTATACTCTCCTCAAAGAAAATTCCTAAGTGCTAATCTCAAAGTTGCCAAAATGTTTACTATTTCTTGTATCTACACTGCACCACACAATGCCTAAAATTTAACAGACAGGATTTTCTTTTGGCAATTGATCAGCTTCAGCTCTGAACAAATAACTGTTGACAGGACTGATTGGTAATTATCCTTTTATGGGTGAATTCATTCTGAAATTCGATTGCCTGGTCTCCAGCCTCTTATCAATTTTAAGCAACTACTGCCAGAAGAAACTGAAAAGCATGTATTTGTATCTTATCATGAAGCTCTACACAGTCCAAACCTACCAGCAGCACAATAACTACTTATTACTAATTTTCAGTTTTTCTAATTCTAAATACCCTCATACAGGCAGATGTGCCAACATGATCCTGTTTTCTTGGAAAGGTACTTCTTGCCCTCAGTGTATTGTGGGACCACATCTGATGAGCTTATAATGCCTTGTCTCCACTATCTTCCATTAACTTAGAATGCAAGTAGTGAGAAATAGCTACTATTAATGAGAATCGATCAGTGACTGAACTGCTGGTCCTCTTACAGATTTGTTTTCCTACATAAGTGTTAAACATTATTTAAAAAGTACTTGGTCAGGTGAGATCCAATAGCTGGGATAACATAATTGCTGCTTCTCTTACAAATTTATTTTCCTACATGTGTTACACATTTGTTAAAAACTACTTGGTCAGGTGTGATCAAATAGCTGAGATAACAAAGCCTTTTTTTAATTTTATTTGAGTTTCAGGTCCTCTCTGAGCATTCCTTCCCCACCTTAATTCCTATCAGTCACCCAAAGTATTGTATTTGCTGCCTTATAAAACTTCTGATAATTGGTCAATCTTAAATACCAGTATACATCAAAAAGATCATTGTATCTGGTCTTGCCAGCAAAACTACTTCTAGTCTTGCTTATGACTTTTTAATTTCCTATGGTTTCACAGTAAAACAAAAAATACATTTATGAATCCTGATTATACATAGATCAAAGTATCCCTAGAAATGTGATCATTAAAATACACAATTTGAAATGTGTACTTGATAGTCACTCAGATAACTCTGCACATTAATTTATCATCAAGTGACAGCTACTAATGGCTTGTATTATTTCAAACAAAGCTTTGCATAACAAATACTTTTATGCCCCTCTTCTTTACAGTGACTTTTGATATTCCCCTCTACTATCTATAACCACTATAACTTTTACATATTCATACATGTTTAAATTATGAATTATTTTGGAGATAAACAAAACATTTCAGAAAAAGAAAATGTCAATGAAAGGCAAATCCACCAAGAGCATTATTTGGCTAAGTTTTCATAATATTCAGAATTAAGCAAAAATTCAGTATGTTTTTGAACTCGGGGAAGGGAAGATGCAACTAAAGCTGTGAATCTTTAGAACCCAAATAGTTTTCTAATCTCAGTAAATACAAATGATAAAAGAGAACTACAGATGTCCTGCATTGTACACTTTTTTTAAAAAATAAACTTTTATATGTGATATGTGAAATGCTCTGAGAACAAAGGAGATAAATTCCTAAAGAAAGTGTCATGACATTCATTCAGCCCTAACAAAGTGTGCAGTGAAAAAGCTGATTGGGATAGAGATGCCACAGAGGGGAAGTCATTTTTTTTTTTTATATGTGGAAGTCTAGAACCAATAACATTACACTTATAGTCTCAAATGAGCAGACTAACAGGATGAGGTATCTAAAATTTTGTCCATCTACATGGACTTCATAAGAACTAATTTTCCCATGATGCCAAAATGTTTACATATCAAACCCTGTCACATGACTTCAAATACATCATTAATTGTGGTACAAGACATCACCAGAATGTTAGATCAGCTTTCAAAGATGGAAAATCATTGCAATGCAATACTTTTTTTTATTATCATAGAAAAGTATAAATAAAATATTTATAAAATCAAAGTTTAAAATCTGATGTTCAATTCATAAACAAACAAATACAATAAAAGTTAAATAAAAACAGGTTAATAATATAAAATTAATATAATTTATCAGTATTTAACATTAAAACACTGCTAACAGTCATTTAGTTTAGGTTGCCAAAATAATCCTTTGCACTCAATCTTAAGTTCCCATGGACCTCCTCTAAGGTTGACATGCACTTCCTCTAAAACAATAAATAAAATCTTCTTAAACCACAAACAACTCTCAGAGGTAATATGTGGAAGTGTGAGGATCATTCTGCCCTGACAAAAATATACTCTGAGGAAAGGAAGTATTGTACTTACACTGTAGTTGTCCTTTAATACTCAGACAGATAAGATGCCTAACAAACAGAGCACTGTGGATGGAATCCTTGTCTCAATAACAAAAGATGCAGCTATTTCAGGGTTATAGCTGATACTATAAGAGATCTATCAATTTCTTTCTATGGAACTGTAATAAAATCCTCAAACTTCAGATGCTGTGTCTCTAAATACATGACAATGTGTGTGGCAACCATTTCTAACTCCGCTCTTATTTTCTTTGATTAAAGGCCTGTTTTGTATCTGCTACTTCAAGATGAAGATTCATATTTCTTTTTTCTCTTAGTATACTAAACAAAATATCGCTTATGTGAAAAAAGTGTTTCCCACTGGCAATGTTAAATCCCCCCATCACACACATGCATGTGCACATTCACACACACACACACACACACACACACACACACACACACACACACACACACAAAGACCACAAAATGCCTAGCTTAAGCTAGATGCAGGGACACCCCCCCAAGAATTTCACCAATTGGAAAACAGTACTCTTACTTCTAGTGCTGTCCTTCCAAGCTGGCTGTGTTAAATTTCCCCACCCCCCCAAACATAGACAACAACAGAAAACATCTAAGATAAAGTCCAGCAACCAGGGGACATTACTGCCATTTTTAGTGCTGCCTTTGGCAAGGTGACAATGCTAAATCCACCCTCCACAAAATAATTGTCAACAAAAAGTAAGTAGGAGACAGTACTACTGTTTTATGGGTGTCTTTCACAAGATAGCTGCACCCCCCCCCCATATAAATGTTTAATGAAAATAACCTTTAAATCTGTCCAAATACAGGGACTGCATTTCCTGGACCACCCATGGAATAATTAAAAACTAGGGCTCTACAACAGAGGACTAACTTGAAAACATCTTCATGCTTGGAGTAGGGCTTAGAAATAGGGGTTCAAGTACTGAGAGGGTGGGGGAACTGTAAGAACACAGACAAACACATGCACTACAATACATTAGCCATTACTGCTTCACACTACTTTCTCCAGAACTTGGGACCCTGAATGCTATTCTGCATAGACTGTATATCAGCACAGAGAAAGAGAGCATAAAAAGGGTAATTATGGGTGACAAGTCCCAGCTCCAAAAAGTCTACTTCCTTATTCAGCTTGTTACAAATGGTAGCCAGACTTATTAGACCCAATCTCCTCAGAATAGTAATTCATTGCTCAACATTGTAATAACCAATATTCCAAGCAATGGCTTACAAGTACAGGTGTGTCTAATACCTTGCATAGTCAATGACCTATCATAACAAACTGGTCATTCAAAACCCAAAATGCTTCTACTTCTCCAAAAGACAACAAGCAGTTAAATGGAAACATTCCATCTCTTCCTTTCTACACACCCTTACTGGGGTACCCCCAAAGTTCTGTCCTTGGCCCCTTACTTTTCAATATATTCAATAACAACTTTTACCACTCCATCTCCAATACTACACTAATCCAGTATGCAGATGATTCAACAATCACCTGCTCAGCTAACACCCCTTCTGACCATCTGCAGATAACCCAATCAGCTTTCTCAAATACTGAAACCTGCATGCAAAACAACCACCTAGCCCTTAATGCCAATAAAACCAAATTAATGATTTTTTCCCTACCTAAACACTCCCCTATTTATAAAAAAAAACTCCTTCAAGATCATAAGCCAGAATAACACCCCCACTGAAATTGTCCCTCACACCAAACTGCTAAGCGTCATTATCGATGAACATCTAAAATTCAATATTCACATCCAAACTAACATAAAAAACACCAAAATTAGGACTGCTATATAGGCATAACCATTATTTCAACCACTCCACCAGAAAGACCCTCGCCTCCACATAGCATCTCCCCTCCCTAATGTATGGCACTCCTCTGTTCTTGAATCTTCAGATCTGCCTTCAAACTAATTAGAAGTCTGCTAAAAATAAAATCTGCAAATTTGCCACCACCTCTAGGAACTCAACCCATCACTGCATCTCCATCCACTCACTGCAATAGCTTGAGTTTCCCAACTAGCTAAACCTCCTTAAACTCACCACTGCCCATATTTAACCCATCCTCCTGTCCCTCTCTCACCACATCTTTAACCCCCTATATTCCTAATCGCTCACTTAGGTCAGAAAATTAGAACCTGCTCAAAATCTACAAACCTTTATGGCCCATTCTTTTGCTATCCCTTCCTTACCCTCCCCTTTCTTATTTTTGTTAGAAAAAATAAATAAAAAGATATAGCCTTCAGAATGAAAACAATGCTTTGTTTAAACACACTAGGATATGTACCCACAGCAGATTCTCTTTTTCTATACTCTAACAGATAGTTCCCAGTCCCCTGATGGGGTCCCTGAGAGAATAGACTTAATTATTGAGAATTAATGTGGCGGCTTTGGCTAGATGCAGGGACAGTCCCAGGAATAAATGACATTTCCATCATTAGTGTCCTAAAATAGATGCAGCCATGTTACAAAATATATTATTTATAATAGATTGTTTTTTATGATTGGATTGTTTGTAACATCAGCAAGGTTTGCATTGATTATTTCTGTTAAGGGACCATGTTTCATTAAAACAAAAAGTATTTTAAAATGGTTTTATTTAATTAACATAATCATTCATTTGAACATGAATTAATTGTCTGACTTTCTGGATTGGTTGCCTTGTTAATGAGGGAGTTTAAGTGGGCTATGCTTCTTATTTATTGTTCTGATCAAGTCTTGTACCTGAAAGACAAAAGTGCTAAACAGATTTCATTTTAACATATTTATTGCGGTTAATAAATTCAGCTGGTTTTAGCCCTTGCCTTGGCTCAGTGGTGCTTCCTTGATATTGCTGCTGTTTTTTTTTTTTGTTTGTTTGTTTTTTAGTCTGTTTGCAAGCAGGAAGTTATTTGTGATTTGTTTTTTGGCTTCTGACATCGTGGCAGCAAGAGAGGAAGATACCAATGATCCCTATGTGGGGGATGAGTCTTCTATTGGAATGAACAAAGGAGATTTAAAGCCTCTTGTGAAGCTGCTTACCCAAATGGTTCATATTCAAAGTACACAGGTCAGCAACACACCTGAATTATTTTATCAAATTCCTGTAACCAACTACAGTTTTTAAGAAGGAATGGAGCTCATCAATCAGGGACACCCGACGAGTGAATGATTTCACCTGGTCTAAGTATATTAACAGTAACATAAGAATGAACATGTTGAAGTTTTTGAGCTTGAATTCTAAACTGTAGAATGTAATATATTTTATTACTCAAAATACATGGCCATGTCAGCTTTTACAACTCTGCATTAATAAGACAGCCTTTCTTACTCAGATTCATGACCAAACTGTATTAATTTACTTCACAAAAGAAACTGAAGTAAAATCATCTTTCAGGAACAAATGTTAAACATATACCCAGCCTCTTATGTTAGGATGAGACTTTAAAAATCTCTTAAGAAAATCGGATACAAAACTATTAAAAAACACTAATATGATATTCTGTTTAATTTCTCATTTGAACATTTATAGCATTATCTATTTTATTTATGTTCCCCTGAAACTTACAGTGTACCATATCCATATAGCAGCTGTAGTAGTTAAAATGCAACACTCATATCTTACCAGCCCTGCATAAAACTGCAGTTTAGTTAGGCAGGAGTGCAACATAATTTCTGACTTTTTTGTGAAGTGGTATCATAGAGGCAGAAACTGCAATACATAAAACATAAGGTGTCTCTACTTCCACACTGGCTGTCATAAGATTATAGCATTAACTTTTAAGTAGGGTTTGGACTAATGTTTGAATAGAAATGTTTGAATGGTTTCTCTTTGATGAGTCATCCAAAAATATTGAATCCACTGGGAGAATCAGCTGCAGTCCCTACTGATTATTGCTTTGGTGATTGTTGTCAGAGATGTAGTGAATAAAGACATAGTTGCACTCAGCAGTAAGAGCTTATTACCCCTATATGGTGGCACAGCACCAGAAGGAACATATACCTACCATCTGAAATGGATATATTTATGTTACACATCTCTGCAAATGTCAAAGCACTCATACCTACTTGTGTATCAACCATATGTGTGCCTGTATTACCTCATTAATATCAGTTGATAGGGACCTGACTTTACCTTTGGACAATTCTTTATCAAGAATTAGTTAGGCTGAGTTATGATGGTGCCAACCTCTCTTACAAATGTTACAAATGGCAAATACAGTTCACAGATATAGTTGATTTGCAATATACTACAAGTCATTGAAACATAAGCCCCCAGGACAGCAAACTGGAGTCAAACTGGCAAGACACACACCCACTGAAACAATGAGTGCATTTTAGCTAGTGGGATGATAGACAGAGATAAAGTACTGGATACAGCTTAGATGATTAGGGTCTGCTTAGTGACTCAGGCATCTGAGGTGCTGGCAAGGGAGGATGCTGTTGGGGTACACAGCACACAGGTGTACCTCACTGCTGATCTCTGATGATGGTTGGGAATGAGCAGTAGTGCATTATCTTCAGGGAGGTAGGGCATTAGCTGTGTCAAAGAGAAGGTAAAATGATACATCAGCACATCCACTATATGCCTGTCCCAAGTTAGCATGTATATGTGTAGTGGTGAGAACATAAAAGGCATAAATAAAAATCCTACTTGGCAGCTTATATGACGCTGCTCCAAGATGCATCAGTCTCCTCAATGGTCCTGAACATGGAGCAGAGAAGACTGGAGAGGGTTACCAGGTTTACCAGATATAGTGAATGAGGAGAAGTTATCAGCAGCTGCTGATGGTCAGCTGCAAGTGAACTAAAAATAATTTAAAGAAAAAACTGTGGAGGATATCTCTATTAATGCATTTTTAGGTACACCACTTCTTGATATAAATGGTTCACCTCCACATCCCCAGTTATATATATATATATATATATATATATATATATATATATATATACAAACCCCATGTTCCCACAACCTAAAAAATGTCTCACATGACTGCTGCCTCACAATAGAGTGGATATATGTAAAGCTATTTTGTTTACCAAATGGAAGATTTCCCAGTGATCTGGAATATATTACACTGGCATATGTCTAGTATTTGCACATCTAACTTTAAGTAAGTTCTTTAATGATGGAAGTTTTTTATGCATACATGGTGGACAGTGCAGGTGCACTCAAGCATGATTAGATCATTTTAATATTTATGCAACTTGTGTGACAATTCTATTCTTAAAACAATTTATATAGAGGTAATCCATCCACTCATCCACACTCCCCTTTCCCCTTTTTTTTTTGCACAGGGGGTTGGGGTGTCACTTCAGCAGTGACAATCATCTAGAGCCAAGGTTTACACTGCTAGGTGGCTAGCACTGCCGCAGTAGTTAATCCACACCACAGATGCAAAGTCACAGCTATGGCCAATTTAGAGTGTTCACTCCACCTACTACATGTCTCTGGAATGTGGGAGGAAACCCATGCAAACACAAGGACACACAAACTCCACAAAAAAGGCCCCCTCCTGGCCGAGAATCGAACCAAGGAACCTCTTGCTGTGAGGCAACAGTGCTATCCGCTGCCCCTCTGTGCCATCCAAAAGGTATCACAAAATTGTTTATTTAATTAATTTTCTTCAAATCAATGTCTTCAATGGAATACTAACTTTAATAGTTGTCTGTTTAAATGGTCTGTGTCAGGCACACCTGTTTCTAATGTTATCCCTTAAATTGTAATTCTCAGTTCTCATACAGTTATTTCTTTTGCAGTATGCCAAACTATGGTATTACAAACCCATATGGAAAATGAGCTTTGATATAGAATATGAACACTTTGTTGCTGTTCTTCATCAGGAAATTTTACATTAAATCTTCATTAAGACTGAGCTGAAAAAAACAATCCATAAATATATTAAATATTGCCAAATTAGGATCAGCTGTTCCATTTTTATAGTACAGGCTCATGACCATATTTTATTTATTTATTTCCAGTTTGATTACCGGGGAAGTCCACTGGGCCAAAATGACCCATTTTCAGTGGAGGCCAGGGGAGAAAAGCTCCAAGATACATTATACAGTCGAGAATACAAAGATACAAAAGTGTAAAACTTACATTATATAATACAGCTACAAATAAGTACATTCAATGACACGCATAATCAGCAAAATTCATTGTGGGTGGTCTTATGGGTTATACAGTTTCATCTGAGCAATCACTCGTGTATTTGGTGTGAAAACAGTTTACATACAAACATTTAAGTAGATGTGGATGCACTTTACATGCACACTTTTAAAGTAGGAAGCTATTTACAAAGTTGACATGTGATAAGTAGCTATAAGACAAGAAGAGAGCTTAGATACACTCATAGGAAATTAGCTATGGGAGATTATAGAGAGCTTAGGAACCTGAGATAGAATCCCCTGGGGACAATATACTTGGAATGATTAGGTGGGGTGAAGACAGGTGTATTTCCATTTTGTTTTTTTTTATTTCCAATACTCTTATTACCAAATTCATAACACGGCAGTCTATATGTGGCACTTGATGACTAGGATGGCTACTATTTATTTACTTTTTCAAATTAAACAGTAAAACAATTGCACATATTCCAAAAACTGAAGTCACCTTTTGAGAAGGCTGGATATGTATTTGTTCAAGACATGATGTAAATGGTTTAGAAACTCATTGAAAATCTGCTGAACACTGATTAAAAGTTCATCTAATGTGAGCAAGTGCTATATTTTGAAAATGCACACATATTTCAGAAAATATTTAAAGTTGTTTAACCCATTTTTTTATAATGGGGGTATTTGTAAACAAATAGCACAGTGAGAACACCATTATTTACTGTGATTTTTTTTACTGTTTCACAACTTTACATAATGTGGCTAGATATGCCTCTCAGCTAAATACTTACCCACATAAACATTTAGCTTACAGGCATACCTAGCCACCTTCTGAGAAACTGGGAAGGTTAAAAAAAATCCCTGTATGCAGTACACTACCTCGGTCAGAGCCAAGTGTTCTTTGAATACCTGATGCGTTTCATTACAGCAGTGCCTGTTTATAGCAGTACTATTGTTGGTCAGCTCCTGTCCCTTTCTTGTTTTCTATTCAAAAAGGTGACTTCTGAACTCCTTGTATAAAATTATATTTAGCCCGGATATTGAACCTTTAGTTTGGCTTTCATCATACAGTTGGATTGTAACACCCCAGCACAGTGAAAATTTCATAGCTGTAATATAAAGCAACATAATTATGAACAAATGTTTTGTGAATATTAAACATATTACTTTAATATGGCTAAAAGTCAAGTTTGTTAAACAAATCCAGCATTGTAGTCACTCCAGTTTTGACTATAATTTGTTTTAAATGTGATGTGTGTGCGCTGTTTCCTCATAAGCCTAGCAGATTTTTATTTATCCCTTGTTGACTTAGTCCCACAAACCTAGTAGACACTTTTCAGTAGAGACTTGAGGTGGTATTTGTACTACAAGGGGAAATACGGTCAGGGTATCGGGGGAACTTCCCCACTCTTTTCAGTAGGTACCAAGGGAGCTTTATCTTTTACATCCACATGAGCTATCACTAACTCAAGCAGATGGGATCTCAGATAACATCTCATGCAAAGAGCAACCCTCCCCCCACCCCCAGTGCTGCTCTGCAGTTGTCAGCAATCTAATCACCTGGTATAAGAATAGAACCCATAGCCTTCTGATCTTCCAGTGCTAAAGGTGAGTGGGTTACCTCCTGCTCCACTGACAGTCTAATTATATACCTAGTTTTGCTTCATATACACAGTGAATTGTTGATAGCTGCAAAACTGCCTTAAAGGATCAGAATTTCTGAGTTTTACCTTTAAGTTAATTCAAGTTTAAATACAGCACAGCTTCAAACACTGAATATCAAGCTATTCTGTTTCTTATTTATTGGTGTAGTTTTGTGGACAACCCCCATTCACTTACTAGGAGGCTGAATGCTTTCTTAATAAATTAAATCACTGCATAGAAAGGAAATCCAGCCAGAGTCTGACTCATCTCAAAATTAATCTCTTCCAAGAGCTGCAGCAAAATTTAATTTGCAAAGAAATTACAGAAGCTGTACCACGATGAAGCTCTGTAACTATAAAAAATGAGTGTTTTCTTTCCCAATATGCATGAGTCTGTGGCCAAATACCAGCTGTGACAAGACAGCAGTTTCAAAGATCAGCATTTCCTTGCTTTGTTTGATGTGTTCTTTAATATGTTTACTAGAGCTATAGCCACAAGGGACACAAAGAAACAGAAGTTAAGGCAAATATTTAGCGCATTTTTGTTGTTGACATCATTACTGTGAAACACACTACATAAATACTACTAAATAGATCAAATGGCAAACAGAGTCAAAACTGAAAGAGAGTGAGGACAAACATTCGCTGATTAAGCATTGGATCATTTAGGTTTGTGCAAAGCAACATTTAATTCAAGAATTCTGTTTACTTACCATTTAAGGTATAGCCTTGCGGCTGCTGCAGCACCTTTGAAATGAACCTTAGTTCCTGAAGAGGAATTCAGTTGTGGCTTGTTTGTGTGGGGAGTATACTCCTTTTCATTTCCTGCCAGTAAGCTCTTCTGATTTATGCCACACCAGAGACATTCTATGAAATAAAACAGGCTTCATGCAGTATCAATCAATCAATCAATCAATAAGTGAAAAGACGGACATCTAGGAAACATCCACGCTCAACTGCACCAATATTTCCAGCTTTGCACCATCTACCTGCAGCAGAAACTAGAGGCAGATCATCCTTTTCTATGAAACAGCAGACTATTCTAATGGTAGTTCTGCTGTCCCCCTGCCATCTCAGTGTAACCGCACACCCTAAAATCATCTAAATTGGGTTGCCAAAGCCCCAAACAACTACCATACAGAAGTCACTAAGGTTCCTCTGTACTCATTACCACTACACTGACAAGACCAGATGTTTCCTTTTTCACAAGCATGCACTGCCATGATTCCAAATTGAAGTGCAATTCTGTACATACTGGAAACTTAACTTGAGAAACAGTGGCAAGCTTTCAAAGCTTAGAACTGCTAGATCTAGAACATTTTTTCTACTTTACAGAGTCATGCTGTTGCTTTGATTAGCTGTGTGGTCTCATTAACATGGAAATATAAGGATGTTCTCTATTTATTATTATTTTTTTATTTGACATTTGTTTACCAGAATGGTTCAACTGGGTCAACAGAGCCCATTTTCACTGGAGGCCCGAGGAGAAAAGCTCCACATACATATATTTAGAAACATCCATCCTCAACCCCTTTTCCCATTTTGCACATGGGGCCGGGGTATCACTTCCGCAGTGACAATCACCTCAGGCCAAGGTTTACACTGTCAGGTGGCTAGTCCTGTCATGGCAGTTCATTCACACCACTCACTCGTGCACACACACACTCACCTATGGCCAAGTTAGAGTGTGCAATCCACCCACTGCATGTATATTTAGAAACATTGCAAAGAAAAAAATATTCACATAACAGACAATAAAAACAGTAGAAATATAGTCCTGGCATTAAAATTCATTACATTATAGTTCTATTAAGATCATAAGAGTTTACAATAATGTAAAATTGGGACATGTGAGCATGTCCCTCATTTATCATCAACAATCTTCTTAGGAGTGTGAGTTAAGGAACTAATATTGTACGTGTGACTGGGAGCTGGATAGGTTTCTAATATGTTAAGGTGAACAACGTTACTTTCGAAATGTGATCATGCCACCCTAAAATCATTCCTGATACTTTAAGGTCCAAGTAAAGGAGAAACAGTAATATTGAAGTTTACAAATTCAGGTTGCGTGAGAGTTTAAAGCAACAGACGCACTAAGTTATAGACTTGAGTGTTAGTATAATTTGACTGAAAGAGAAACAATGGTTGGGTTGATCAGACTTAGAGAGACGGAAGGGTTGATGGGAGGGGGGGTAGCAAGGTGGCTGAGGCAGAGGAGGGATTAACCTGGAGTTGTACAGTTGCAGGTGTACTTCGACCATGTTAATTCATGTTAGAACTGGTGTACATTCTGCTGTCTCTTCTTGTAACTTTCATCCCTTAGTGCTATGAAAGGTACTCAATATGTGACAGTCATTTATTTTTCAGACTAACATTAACTGCTGTTTCTTAAGAAACCTGTTATTCACTCATAAGCAGAACAGAGCTAGTAAATAGGATATTGTGATTGACTTATCTTATTATCTACTTATATCAAGTAATCAAAATGATAAAATAATTTCCTAATGCTTTTGTATGTTACAATGTTTCTGTGTTGTACAGCAATGTGGATCAAGTTTATGATTAACATCACATTAGCACATTTTTCTAAGGTGTAGGTATCATGGCTCTTGTCTTTATCATCAGGAGTTCCATGTATGCTTCAACTACATTGATAAAATAGATATACAGCATTTTATTTTAACCAGTGCATTTATGCACTTAGGCTGGGTCAAGTGCAGCACAAATAGTAAACCAAAAAGTGAAACAGAATGTCAGAAACCTGTCACAGGTAGACATGGGAAAGAAATAAGGGGGTCCTGTGCCTAGAACATGTACATCTGGCAGATCCACTCAATATAATAATCAGCAATGCATTTTTACCAACAAATAATGACAGTGCAATAAGAAATAAGTTCACATACCTGAACTTTCAAAGGAATTCAGAAACATAGGCTGCAACTGAGGTGGGTCAGCCTCTGTTTACCTATTTGTCACAATGCAGACCAAGTCTCATTAAGGATTAATACCATGAAATAGCTGTGTGAACACAGCAGGTAATTAAAAAAAATAATAATTAGATCTGCAGTGTGGGTACGTATCCTCCTAAGGTATGCAATAAGAAACATTTGTGAACTTGACACTTGTATGTGCCTCAATGTGGGTCAGTTCATTCATCGGTCCTCAGGGTAGTTAGCATACTTAAAGGGCTGAATACACTGATTTCATCTATTTTTGACCAAAAAAGGTGGAAATAGGAGTATAGTAAGGTTATAAAAAAAGTGGAAAAAAAGCAGAGGTAAGCACATGAGGGGAACTGCTCAGGAATGAAGGGTGAGGAGGGCAGGGTCATATTTTTTTAGGTACAGGTACCATTTTTATATATGACAAGAAGGTCAAGTGGGGAAGGGAGTAAGGAACTGTTAAGGAATGGTAAGAGGGTTACAGTAGGTGCAGAGGCAATAAAACAAATATAGAACACAGACAAGACTGAGAGAGGAGGTACTGACACACTGATGGAGGGGAAGCACAGTTTATCAGGAGACATCAGACATATAGAAAGAAGACAATGGTGACATGGAGGATTGGACAACAAACAAGGGAAGACATAAACTGAAAACAGAGGAAGAACAACAGGATGGAAGATATGATAGGCTTTACTGGAAAAAGCTACTGAGATTCTGTCATAGACTACTGTAAGGGAAGGGTTAGTTTATTTTTCTTATATTGCTTTCTTGTAATTTGCATTGTTTTATTTCCTTCTTCTATTTTGTATATTGTGCTGTAGATTTGTCACACTGTGATTTAAGTGTGTTCTGTTTCCTACTGCATATTTAAACTAGGAAAGAGGCCAGAGCTGTCTCTGTTGAGAGTCACACCAAAATAAAATTTTCCCCACAGTCAGACCCTGGTGGTGGTCTGTTTTTAAACTCAACTGTCTCTCTAGGAGCCTGCCTCTTCTTTTAATTAGACCACACATTTTCTTCCCTCTCCTCTTTCATTGGCTATTGTCAGTAAGCACAAATTATCATTTTGTGAAGTCATGTACCTTCAGTTAGTTACATTTATTGGCTCTCCAACTATATTCCATAGAGTCAAAATACTAAGTGCCCACCCTCTTCCAATCTATCTTGCTCTTTTAAAATTAGTGTCTCTCCTCTTTGCTTGCTAAAGCTTAAGTTACACTCTCTTTCATATCCAACTGCATAGTGCACACTGCAACTCTTAGGAAATTAACCCATTTTTCCATCTTACCTTTAAAATCTGCTACATCTGTCCAAGACCAGCAATCACTAGACATCGACATATATGGACATATCTGTGCCTCTATTTTGCTCCTGGTAAGAGAAGGAGCAGAGAGCATTGATTCCTGATTGTCTCTAATTGGACAGTGAGTGTCTGCATGGGACCTTCCTGATTGGTCTGGTTGCTGTTCAAGGTATCTACAAGAAAAAAGCTACAACAAGCCTATAAACCCCTGAATTATCTGGGACAAGACTGTTGGTCATCATAGAGCATGTGGCCTGCTTCTCATTTTAGCATTAATGCTACTGTTGTGTTTCTGGTGAGAATAGAAGCAAAGCAATATTGTATCCCAGCAGCGTGAAGATGTGGTGAGACCAGCACTAGGAGTAGCCAGAAGGAGCACATTAGGTGAATCCCCACCATTTATCATTCTTGACAAGCTAATTATTTTTTTGTTTTCAGTAGGTACTGCTTGATTAGCTACTGTCTAATTTAACATCAGAATATTTCCATAAATCATCAGGGTCTACTTTAGTACCTTCCTCTCAAGTGTTTGGCAATGTTCTGGATAGACACAGTCAACTTCAGTTGACATTTTTCTGTAAAAGCACCCAGAAATTTTCACCAATGCCTAGTTGCACACAGGCGAACTAGTTTCAGTGACAAGCACTGCCCCAGAGTTGCAAACCAGATGCTCTTTACTTTATATTTTCATCACAACCTTCTAATCAATAGCTTCATGTTTACTGACAACCATCTAATTTTCAAACACATTGATAAGGTATGCAAAAGATATATTTACACAATGTCACTGGAGGCAAAGCTCTGAAATAAAAGCACTTCTAATGTCAATCAGGTTGTCAGTAATACACACACTGCACCCATCACACACAGTACAAAGCAGGCAGAGAGACCAACATATGCTGAAGCACTTAGATGTAACCTTCCTAAACCCCCAAAGACCTCCTAGATGAGGTACACATAAATGCCCTCAGCAGGCCCTAATGCACTCTTTCAAAACAACATCAACACATATAACCACATCTCATGGAGCTTCTACTTCTAAGCCCATAAGGCAAGCCACCACACAATCCAACATTCTGGTCACTGGAGACTCCATTGTGAGACTCACTGATTTCCCTCTCATCAGGCTGAGTAAGGAAAAAGTTACAGTCAGCTGCTTATCAGGAGCTAGGATCTACCACATTAGGCATGCATGCAGGTCACTGGACAAGAAGTACTAGTATGGCTCAGTCACAGTCCATGTCAATGTAAATGACCTGAGATATACCAGCCTAGACTATATGAAGAAAGACATCATGGAATGCTCAGAATGTGTCCCGGGCTGGTATGAGCATGGCACTGAGCAGCCTTTTACCTTTTCCAAGTATTATGTCACAATACAAACAGAAGACAACTGACTTTAATAACTGGCTTAGTTTCTGGTGTCATTCTGTGTGTGTGGGGGGGGCAATATTTGACAGAATGAAAGGAGATGGTCAACAGACCACGCTGCTTTGCCAGGGATGGTCTGCACCCCTTCACTCTAGGTGTTCAAATATTCGTCAAAACATTGCCCTCCCCATAGTGCCTTTATAAGGCAATACCAAACTGAAAGTACTTCTGACATAGTAAATTAAAACCAGGAAATTCTAAAGCTGTTACTGCTCAATGTTAGGAGTCTAAGCAAGAAACTTCACTCCCTACAAGCTCTTCTCAACCTATATAACTGACATCTGTGCAGTCACTGAGACATGGTTTAAAGCCATGGAGACCACCCTGGCAGTGCAATGCTATAATACCATCCACACATTTAGACTATTTACTACACAGACAGGGACTAAAGGTGGGGTGTCTCGATTTACATAAAAAATAAATATACCTCAAGGCTGGCCAAACAGGATGATGTACTTGAGCTTTTCCATGTTCAAATTGCCATAGGCAAAATCCCATACCATTTCCTTGCAAGCTATAGGTCCCCATCTATGACCCAGAAAACTCATAACATATATTAAAGCTTACTAGATACACTCACCATCCAACAGAATACCATAATCATGGGTGAGTTTAATTACACCACTACTAGCCAGGAATCAAATATAACGCCAAACATGCAGGCACTGGGATTCCTGGATTTTGAAAACGCAGTCTCCCTGGACTAGATTATCAATACGCTGACCAGGCGAGCAAACATACTAGATCTGGTTCTCACTAATATGGGAGGGTGCAGCACACCCTCTGGTGTAATGTCCTGTCAGTCAGACCGTCCGACCACAAAACGGTCTCCTTTGAACTAAAAATAAAACCCAGAATCCCAGCTAACCCTGGAATGTTCAGGAACTACTCTAACAATAACCTGGCAAAATTTCAAGCATCTCTCTAAACCCTGAAAACACTGTTACCTATGCAGAACTGCTCAGAGAAACCCTATATAAGCATAATTGCGTAGAGGCATTTGTACCCTCTAGACTGAATACAGAACTAACTCAAAAAAACAAGCCACCCTGGAGGAATCACAGCATTAACATGCTGTATAACAGAAAGAAGAAAATCATGGCAAAAATTAGAAGGTATAGCAACCAGCACTCTCATCAAATGAAACAAACAACTCAGAAGACAAATAAAGTCTACCAAAGTCAAATTTGAGGTGAATTTGGCCTCATAGGTCAAGAACAACCACAATAAATGCTTTAGCTATGTCTGCAACCTCAAAGGCAATACACAATTGTGTGCAGAGTTCAGTGTTAATGAAACCACTTTTACTGAGCCAGATGCTATAGCAAACATACTGGCAGACAAATTCAGCTCTAACTTTACCCCTCCCTTCCCCTCAGCCTCCGTCTGGAAATACTATCAAATATAACTCCCCGTACTATCACTAGGGAACAGGTCTTCAGTGCTTACTCTCTCTAAGGCCGAGAATAGTGCAAATATGGGTTCAGACAATATCCCAGGATGCCTTCTAAATAGCATAAAACATGACCTAGCAGTCCTGCTGGAATCATTATTTAACCATAGCCTCCAACCAGACAGGCAATCTACAGATGCTGGAAACTACATACCTATAATTCTCACTAGTCTCATATCTCATCGAAAGAATTATCATGGAAATGATCAATAATGACATAAGAAAACTCTTGACAGTAAACCCAACCCAGTTAGATTTTGTCAAGGGCAGATCATGCCTATTCAACCCAATGAACTTCTTTGAGAAGGTCACCAAAGCAATGGACAAGGGCAAAATGGTTCACACTGCCTACCTTGACCTGGAAAAATGCATTTGTCACAATACCCCTCTCGGGCATTGTTGACAAACTTAAGAGGTTAGGTATAAATCCTTATGTCACCCTGTGGATAGCCAGCTGGCTCACAGATAGGACACGGGAAATTAGAATTAGGGAGGCTACCTCTACAAAGAGGTCAGTCACATAAGGAGTCCCACAGGGACTGGTCTTGGGACTGCTCCTTTTTAGCATCTACTTCTCTGAAGTCAAGGCCAATGTCAAGGGCCTCTGGATGACCAAATTTGCAGGCAATTGCAAATTAGGAGCAGTCATAGACTCCCCCACTAACACTAATGTTTTCCAAGAAGGGCTGACACAGACAAATAATTTGTGCCACAGCCATGGACTAAAGCTAAATGCCATAAAATGCATAATAGTATACTTTGGGGAGTCATCCGCTCCTGGTAACTATACTGAGAACACACCCTTAAGAGTCGACCCATTTGTCAGGGACTTGGGGACACATGTAGACAGTAATCTTGCCTTTGACCATCATGAGTCTACAGTAGTGAGGCAATCAATCTATGTTGTACAACTTAGATATAAAGGTATGGCATCTAGGATCAAGGAAGTCATTGTTCCTGTATTCAGCATTCATCATACCTATCACTGAGTACAATGCCCCCTTTGGTATGTACCTAACCAGGCACATACAACAATTAGAATGCCCACAGAGGTTCCTCACTAAAAGAATACAGGGCATAAGTAACATGTTCTATGCAGAACCGTCAATGTCCCATCCCTGTATTCTGACTCCTACAGGCTGTTGATGGGAGATCTATGCTTGGCATACAAGGAATTGCTGAACCTTACCCTGATGGACCTCCTACAGATCTGCAAAAAACAGCAAAAGAATTACCAGTTCTAAAGACTTAAACATTGTCTGTGATATACACAGAACATGCTGGAGAGACAGGTAAATATCCCAGAGACTAGCCCTTCTCTGGAACAGGCTCCCCATTCAAGTGTAACTCAGACAATTGGATGGAGAACATGAAAGTCCTCCCTGGTTTTGTACCTACGTCCCTAATGGACACAGGCAGCCTGTAAATGTTTTATCTCCAAAGGCCCTGTTTGTAAATGTTTCATCTCCCAAGCCCCTGCTTACACTTATCATGAATAACTTGTCTGAGATTTGGGATGCATGGCTAGGCTTAAAGGTCCCAGTGGTCATTATTCTAGAATACACCTATGAAGCTACAATCAGCAATACAACCTGCTTGTCAGACTCAATGGGAGTTCAGAGCCCAGCATGGGCACCATCACTACTAGGTCCTGGCTCTAATGGTACAACCAGTGTTGTGAAGGAAGCTGGCTCTATAAGCCACAAGATAAGTCTTTCAGGTGGCAAGTAAGAGCACCAAGGTGCTGGTCCACTAGCTCCACTACCACCTCTGCAAACTGGCTTTGTCAAATAAATAGGTCCTCACTCCTGACAAGCCACTAGTGGGAACCTTAGCAGCCCTGACTGGTGAATCCCTACCAGTGGCAGGGCCAGAGGGTCTATCAAATTCTTCCATAGGCACCGCTCAGTAGGCAGCTCTGGCAGCTTGAGATGATGACTGGGCTGGTGGTATTGGCCACTGGGGGCTAGTACTTTGCAGTAGGCCCACAGGTGCTACTGCTGTGGATGATGCTGTAAAAAAAAGGAAAATAAATGGAGATAAACAACAAAGTAAACCAAAAAAAGGATATAATAAACAGAAAGCTTAGGCAGCAAAGAGGGTGGTGGAGAGAAATGCAAACATACAATGAAATACAGTACTAAATAATAATGAAAACAGACTATCTTAAGTACAACTGCAGTACTCGCAAGAAAAAAACATCATTGATAATTTAGGGGTCTACATCAAATGCAACGCAAGGTGTATATCCTCTACAACGTCTATAAGTTGTACATGTAACTGTCTCGAATGCAGAGGCTGTAGCTTTCAGGTGAATTTGTGTGCTGTAAATAGGATTTCATACAGTAATGCATCTGCATGTGAACATATACACATTTGTGTTCCCTGTGCAATATAGAATTTATCCTCTCTGCTGTGTGCAACTACTACAAAGTCAGTTAGATGGGGCCCTAGAGAAGTCTTGTGCACAGGACAGTACTAATAGCTATCCATGTTGAAATATTGTGTGTGTAATGTAGAAGGAAGGAAAGTACCTACTATGGGAATAAAATCCATAACCTTTCTATCATGAATGGCAAAGTAATTACCTGTTGAACCACCATTACAGCAGTACTACTGTTAATCTTAAAGCCATTAACAAGCATATAGACAAGCAAACAACTGAAATGTTAACTAACAAAACCAGCTAACATACAATACTCAATAACAGAAATATAATAACATATTCCAACAATGCCTAAGATGTTTAAAGAATTATTGGTGTGTGTCCAATTATTATGCTGAGAAACTGAGAGCTAAAACAATTCAGAATTTATGGCATTAAACAGGTTTTATCACCCCTGCAAAGGCAGGCCAACCTCCCCTGGTACTGCTAGTAATTCACACTGGCCTTCTGAGCTAAAGGGCAAAAAGGAGACACATTAAAGTACTGTACAGTCCATGCTGGCATGCTAAGTATTGAAAAAAAAAAAAAAAACTAAAATCTTCTTACAGCACATCTCAGGGGGTTCTCATTCTGAACTCTTTTTTCCCATCAGCAAACAAGGTCTGGATAACACCTCTTCAGGTCACTGTAACGGCACCTGCTCTATTTGCCAGTACAAGGATGCCAGTGGCATCAGCAACCACCTTAGTGAAACAGTGTTGGGCATCTGGGAACCATCATAAGAACCCCAAGCAAATGGTCCAGGCAGTCTCTATGTAATAAGTGAAGAAAGACTTTACTCATCTATACAGGTACCACTGGGGTGCCATACATCTACCAGTGCCATCTGAAGCCATGGTCATAACCATTTTCTAGATCTCACACCAGAGAATAGAGGTGGGCATCTCACTGTCATGCCCATTTCCCATTCCAAGAATTGCCACACAGTATAACAGCTTAGCAGTATAACCAGTGGCAGGGTTCAAGATGAACAATGCCATTTTTAGCTTCTAGAAAATAAGGTAAAAAGATATGAAACATGGCAGACACAGTCCAGCTGTATTACTTCTTTATTTGTATTTGTTTACCAAGAAGGTCTAACAGTATCATGCAAGACCCATTTTAAATGGAGGCCTGAGGAGAAATCTCCAAAAACATTTAGTAATCTACATGAGCAAGGCTTCAGAAAAAGAAGAGATTAAGGGGTCATATCAACAGTCATGAAAAGAGCAAAATTGTAGCATACTGATGGGAGAAGACACACTGTGGTTTGAGAGAAGGAAGAATGGGTGGAATAACTGATTATTGTGCAATTATTAGTCTGACAATGCTGTTCAGTTGCCCCATGCCTATTAGGATTAAACAGGGAATTACAGAGAACCTCCTGCTGATATTGACATGTTTACAAGCATGCATAATACACCTCAGGTGTGCATACAACTCCATGTAGAACCATCTGTGAGAGTCTTCTCATGGGCATGATACATATGAGTGATTTAGGGACATTCATGAGCTCAGCCCTCATTTGCATAATCAGCACACTCAGAGGTAGCTGCAGAGAGCCTCATCATAGTATGGAAGAAGCTTCACTTGTCATGAAATGGCTGTGTGAACACTGCAGAGAGCAGAATTTCTACTTGCTGAAGAACGCAGGTGCAGCATTTTCCTGAGTAGTACTTGTTTGTAGATGCAAATTAATGTTCTTGAGTAGAAATATTTCCTTTGGGAGGGTGAATATGCATTACCAGCTAAGTGTTTTAACAAGAGAGAAGGGTGTACACAAGGGTTAGGAAGGTGAACAGAAGGCACACCCAAAAGCAATTTTGAAATGTAGCTCTTAAAGGAGGCTGACTAACACTGCATTGTGATACAATGTGTTAAATATATAAATGTATATAGCTTTGTTAAGACACAAACAGGTGTGTATAACAGTACCCTGGTGTTGTAACATTCATATTATACCACTACAGCTATACACTACATTGTAACGTGCATGTGGGTGGCCATGTGTCTGTTGAAGGTGAAGTGTGTGTGTGTGTGTGTGTGTGTGTGTGTGTGTGTGTGTGTGTGTGTGTGTGTGTGTGTGTGTGTGTGTGTGTGTGTGTGTGTGTGTGTGTGTTTTTGGGGAGCAAGTTGCTTGTACTGTTTGTCTGTCAATTAATGGTTGAAAGTTATACATTTAACTCATATGTCTGTTATTAACACTCCCAACTGAATGTACAGGAAGGGTTCTACACTAGACATAGAATACCTGGACAGACAGTCCATAGTGCCATAGTTAGGCAGTGAATTTTTATGCACACAGCAATATGCCTGGTAAAAGGAAGTTTAGGAAGAACAAGTTTTCTAATGCAAAGAATGAGGTGTTGCTGCAGCCCCTACATCTCTGTGGCCAACATCTCTTCGGGCAGGAAACTGCTGACTGGCCCTACTGTGAACATGCTTGGCAAAATCTGGATGTTGATATTAATGCAGTCAGTGGACAAAACCACAGTAATGAGCAGGTCAGAAGTTGGGCCATTGACATTATCCATGAAGCAGAAAAATGGGCTTTTCACCTTCTACAGGAAGGTAGGTCAACAGGAGGGGATGTTTTGGTTGAGCCACCTTTGACAGAGAAAGACAGAGAGAGAGAGAGAGAGAGAGAGGTGTTTCTAGCCTTTCTGAGAGGGTACATGATTCCTCACTGTCACACTGTGTGGTGTTGGACCTCAGAGATGAGCTGCAGCATTCCCCAAGGGTATCTGCTAGAGATGCCCCAGGTGGATACTGCTATTCCTGTATTATGCCATAATTATTTTTGGTTGCTATATTTATTACTGAACATCTCACTGATGCTGGGTGCTTAGGGTTCTATAGGTACATCAGTGATGCAATGTCATCTTTGGGTACTATATAAGACCTCCAAAGGGCACCTGCATGAGGTATGGTATATTACCCAGTATTGCTGGCAACAACTGAAGTATTAAATGTGGACTGCGAGCAAGGCAGATGTGATGAGTTACACTAATAATGAACTTTTACTTTGCTGTCTTCAAAAGTGATCCTGTATCTAGTACCATGACAATGGAACTTCGACCATTAGATATTAAACAATTGTCTAACTCTGATTATGGTGGTGGTGAACACCTGGCATGGTCAGGTTGGACACAGATATTGTGAAAAAAACACCATCCGCCCAGACAGTAGCCATACCCTCTGTACCTGTGGACACCCAAAAGACACACCCATCACACAGAAAAGACAAATCACTTACAGTCAGGGCAGGGAGCCATATATGTGGTCCAGACATCAATGTCTGCCACAAGTCCTATAAGGCAGAGGGGGTGACAACATGGGTGTGCATACTGGAGCATACTGCCCAGTACCTCTGTCATAGGTATGACCCAAAATATGTGCAGGGCATACCTCTCAACCTGGAAACATCAAAAATCTGGACAAGGCCCATGACAAATAGATACAACTTTGTACGCTGATTAACATCTAATTTGCATACATAATTATGTAACCCCACCCACTCCAATGGAATTGTGGGATACCAACTTTCAAACGCAAACTGAAGAACAGTCAACCAAAATATGGCACTACATTCCCCCCTGCAGCCATCTCAATGCCCCATTACCTGGCTATTTCACCCCATTTACCATAAACACTAATGTGTGCATACTGCTTTACTCCTACAATGATTATTAGGATTTTATTTTTACATTTTGTAGCACAATGCACAAACACTAATAGACATCTAGTAAACAAAGCAATACTGTCTCACAATGAAAAGAGACTTGGCATTAAAACTTCTCTGCCCTTGAAACTCACATTCATTGAAACAGCATTAAAACCCACACCACATCCAAAGAAAATGCATCTGGCCAGTGGTGGATAAAGACTACCTTTGGGCTGTTTTCAAATCATTGGCCCCTTGCACACAAAACAAGAAACATACATGTGTTCTTTTCTTTGATACACCTTCCTGGCTTTATTAAATTATATTCCTTGTGACTTTGAATAATGCAACACACTTGTTAGACAGAGCGCATTTTAAATTTATTGTTTGAACATTTTTTCAGTAGGCTGTACTGTGGGCAATGAAACAAAATGCATGAACCAATAATGACAACAAAACTGCCCAGTTCAGAACATTTCCATCATAAAAGTCTACTTCCACGCCCACACTATAAATAGAATGACAGTAGTGTAAGCCATAGGCATCTTGCACAGCTTCTTGCACTTATTTTCAATTTCATTTTTTTTTTTTGGGGGGGGGGGCAAAAGGTCAAAAACCAGGGACACATTTTAAACATTGCTTGTATAATTTTGTAAAGTTGCTAGAATAAAATGTTGTGTTACCACCATGCATTTCATTAGCAAGTCTTGAACCCAGGACCCTATGCAGTACAGTCAGAGCAACATACTACTATACCAAATCAGCAGCTTCCTAAAAAATAGGAAGACTGAAACTTAATGGCTATCATTTAGTGAATTCATTTCTCACCACAGCTCTCAACCTCTTATCACAAAAAACCTGGGCAAAGCTCTGAAACTTAATGGCTATCATTTAGTGCATGGGTTCCCAAAGTGTGCGCTGCAGCACCCTAAGGAGCCAGGGCTTCCTCACAGGGGTGCCGCAAACTAATAAGCTTAACTGCAAAATAAACCAAGAACTAATAAGCTTAGTTACTATGCTTATTAGTTTGCAGTTTATTTTGTGACCGCTAGACAGTTAACTTTAAACCATCCATTCCCAAAGTCCTAACTTATTGTGATTCTACTTTGAGACAGCCTAATAACTGCATGCATGTGCTTCCTGTCTAAAGTGGGTATGCCCCAACAAAACTATTACTTACAGCCGAAGCTGAGCTCTCCCTGGCTCTGGCCTGCGTCATTGCCCACTGAAAATCGTAATAAAGTCAGTAGATGCTACTCCGTCTGCTTTTTCAGTGTTTAGATACACTGTTGTCCTGCTATCTGGTCTTGTTTCCTGGAATTACTCATTCAAATTCCTTTCATTCATAAAAAACACACTCATTGCTTGACGTTATCCCCACTACCACGAGGGGAGGAGGAGTGTTACTGCCTTAAAGGGAGCATAAGTAATGTCTGGTTATGTGAGCCTGGTAGTACTTGTTGCGCTATTACCACATAAAAAAAAAACATGTTCACAGTATTGGGTAAGGGTTACTTCCTTCACTGTCTTTACCACACAAAAATAAATTTGCTTATTAATAAAACGATACATCTAGAGTTTTTTGCTACTGTTTACCTTTGTCATGTGGGCTTCCATGGCAAAGTAAAGTGTGAACATCCAAAATATCTTTGTTACTTGACCAATCAATACTGTTAACATTTTATTAAATACACCAAGAGTCTCAGCTAGATTTATATATCAGTGGCAACATTTATGTGGTATAAGAAATTGACAGCTACTGCAATTTGCCAATTTACAAGGAACTTCTTTAGCAGTTAACAACAAAGCAATAACAATTCTATAAACATGCAATGAATGTATATGAGAAAATGCACTATTATTATCCACAGTGATGGCTGCGGCTTCATACAATAGATGCCTGTCGGAACGGTTAAAATTTCACATTAACACATAGTCCTCTTAAACATTTTGCCTATAATTCCATCTGGATCTCTCAAAGGTGTCTATTACCCAGAATTCTGTAGGACTATGGGCTAATGTAGTTGTTTAACCGTTGCAGCCGGCAAGTTGTCAAAGAGGAATGGTCACCTGATTTATGGGCAAAGGACTTGTAATAGGTAAGTGACTATAAACATTTGTGAGATAAACAACATGTAGAATAGCCTCCATGTGGGTTTTTACTAAGACAGACGTTGCAAGTGTTTTTTCAAAAGCAAACATCTTATGCGAAAATGGAAAATGATGAGTACTTTTCAAACATGTCTGTCAGTTGGAACATGAAGTAGACTCAATCAACATATGACAGGATGGTACTGGAAAGTAGAAATGACTACATATTTTGATTAAATGAAGATGTGTAGTCTAATAATGCCATGTAGAAGCTTTAAATGTGAAGTATTGGAATAAGGGTCAGGAAACATGGAATGTTACAATAATGCATAACAGTAGTAAATGTTTGTGATATTAAAGAATGCATATGTGGTACTTTTATTTCCCCAGGACTTATACAAAAAGAATATATATACATGATTTTATCTGTACACTAAGAGTATAAGTATTCAAGTTGCATGAACTGGTAGCAGACACAGTTGCTGTAGACTGCAATATTTTAGTGTTGGGCAGCCAGAGATTAGCATGTTAGTAAAACACACAAGAAATTACAAGCATGGCATTGTTACTGGAATAGTTAAAGTACTGAGGTCTGAATGGCAAGAACAGTAATGATCCCCACCATATATCTTGGCCACGCTGATTTAATTATGACCAGTGCAGTTTACAAGTGAATAAATTATGATGGGAGTGGACAATCCTGTATAACAAATGGTCAAGCAACAACTACCGCTATTACTCATCAGATGCAAAAAGGTGTTTGTTTCATTTTTAAATAAGTCCATTCTGTAAGAGCACTTCTAGAAAATCTCAGTGGTGTCACAGAGGTCTTTGGTCTTGGTTGTGTTGGTGAGCTCAGCTGGAATGTGCCTACCTCTGCTTGAGATCAAGGTGGGATGAACAAAATAAGTGATTAGGCTGGCATCCTGCTTCTGGGTTATGGCTGGGGAGACCAAAAGCTGTAGTTTTCCATTTCACTCATTATGTTGCTGTTGTGAGAAGGTTCATTTGTAATACCATGCTTATAAAAATAAATATTATCAAAAATAAAAAAGAAAGGACTCTTTCAAACGTGGTTCTTCTTATTCAGTGGTTCCTTTACTATAACTATCTATTTTAATTAAAAAATATATATATATTAGCTATTTCACAAAGTATACTTGTTAGAATTTGACCCGCAGTGGTGGTGCTGTGGCAGCATTGTCGCCTCACAGTCAGGCGCTGTCTGGTTCGATTCTCAGCTAGAGCGTCATCTGCGTGGAGACATGCGTGAATGGGCGTACCTTCGTTGAAGGTTATGCATCAGGGCTGGTAACTCGGCATGTAAAAATCAACTACCAATCATTAGTGGACCAGAGTTCCGCTGTGGCGACCCCTAACCGGGAAAAGCCGAAAGACACAACATACTTGTTAGAATTTGACGGGGAGAGGGGGCGTTTTTGGAAAACCTGGATTCAACAAGGTAACTGAGAATCAAAAAAGTTTGGAAACCACTGATTTAGTGAATTCATTTCTCACCACAGCTCTCAACCTCTTAGCACAAAAAACCTGGGCAAAGCTCTGAAACTTAATGGGTATCATTTAGTGAATTAATTTCTCACCACAGCTCTCAATCTCTTAGCACAAAAAAACCTGGGCAAAGCACACATGTGATGGTGGCTAGGGACTTTAGGTTTGAGCCTCAGTACCTCTAGCCACCAGGTGAATTAAATGAGGGGAATGTACACACACAAACACACACATGCACACACACACACACACACACACACACACACACACACACACACTCTCTCTCTCTCTCTCTCTCTCTCTGAAAGTAAATTTTCTTCATTCCCCTGATAAAGATACAGAACGGTTTCCTTACTTGGAGTTTTGATTGTAATTGCCGTTCACTGCAGGGCCATTGTGGAGACACAGGCTACTACCATCTCATCCTTTGCAGATATGATATGGATTATGCAGGACATGCGGAATGACCTCTAGGAGTGCATGTGCCATATATATAACATTTTTGACAGACTCAGTCAAATACTTGCACAAGGCAGGTCCTCCCAGGCTCACATGCTGTGTGACAGGCATGGTCCATACAGCTGATCCACATCTACATCCATGGATGGTAGCCATTAAGAACATGGACAGCAAAGTCATGGTCACCCAGTGCCAGAACTTTCACAGTGACATCAGGTTTGAAGGTGCCCATGGGCAGGAGTAGGAACACCCACATCTGGTCAGGGCCATAGTACTGCCTATAAAACACATGGTCGAGGCAACTCCTATGGATGGGGGTGCACATGGGATGCCTGCCTTCCTTTCATGCATGCTTTGGACCTGTCTGTTAGATCCAGCCACAGTGCTGCAACTACTACTGAGACTGTTTACCAGCACAGAGGCACAAACACCATTACAGCTCTAACTGCCTAACAGACTCAGACAGACAGTGACAGTGGCTCATCACAAAACCTAATTCAGTAATCCCCTCTAGCATCACCTCATACAAGCAGTGCAGTGCAGTCAGAAATTTTCAGTTTCTATATCACTCACACATTTCCCTGAGGAAGGCATTGCACAATTGCCCTCCCACCCCTACCTGTACATATGATAATAGCTGTACCCTGCCTTTTTACCATGTTACTTGGGGTGTCTATATCTAATGCATAGGACGGCCAGCCTGTGCAGCAGTAAACACATTCTAGTACTGGGCTAGCAAGCATCACTTGTGCTGTGGTGTATTATGCTTTACTACTGGCAAACGTGGTGTGCTAGCTGCTTCCTCTTTACCAGTGCCACAGCATACGGCACCCACATCCATCTAGCATCTTCATCCCCTACTGCTCAGTCCTTCACTGACTCCTCATCTGGTTCAGCTTTCCCTGCCTGGTGTGCTAGGAGATGGCCTCCTTGCTGCAACTACCTCCTAATTATCATATTGTGCAACACAGCACACATTAAGAATATTTTTTGCATATGCGCCAGGGTCATACTGCAAAACACCACCAAAGACATCCAGGCAGTGGAAGTGTGCCTTCAGCCAGATCCAGATTCAGCACTAAGTGCCCTAGGCAGTTGCCTGGGGCCTGCTGGCTTTGGGGGGGCACTGCCAATAAACTTACATTTAGTCTTTAAGGATGCACACAGAGTGCATCTTTAGTAGCATCTGTACTGCATCGTACTAAAGATGCCTGCACATTGTAGTGGAGTGCAGGATTTTTATTTCAAGTGGTCCATTTGGCGAACATAGAGAATGGAACAGGTTAGAGAGGTGTGTGTGTGTGTGTGTGTGTGTGTGTGTGTGTGTGTGTGTGTGTGTGTGTGTGTGTGTGTGTGTGTGTGTGCCCCAGTTAGGGATGACAGTTTGGTTAACTTATTCAGGCTCAAACCCTGTACCTTGATTATAGGAAACTACAGCCTGAATCTTCTATACCAACTACCATCAAGAACTGTTGAGTATCAGTACATTTCCAAAGAATGATGAGTTCCAGTGCATTTTCAAGGACGGATGAGTTCCAGGGCATTTTGAAGAACTAATGAGGACCCTGTAGCTAGTATATCTAAAGCCATACATACCTTGTATCCACAACTCTCACTGGCCTACAGATTAAGCCAACACATATCTACCAGCTCCAGTATGGTGTACTGTTCTACAATGTCAATGGTATGAAGGCCATAAAATGTGAAGTGTGGTTAGATGACACAGTGCCTCCAAGGGCTACAATGCACACTGCTGTAGCTTATAGCAACACTAAAAGCCTGCTACATATATATGTATGCATATTTCTGCAGTTTCAGCAATTCCCCTGCATGTACACAAGGATTTGGCTGCAGTCATTACCACTAGTGTTCGAGCAGCACTTTGTGCTCTTTATGCATTTTTGAATCACTCTGCCATCTTGTTTTACCTCATTTACATAGACACAGAGCCCCACATGTTAATACTGTTACTCATTATTATCTGTTTATATAGCCATTAGCATGTGCAGCAAGAAGCTCTGGTGCTCACCCTCCATCACTGGTGCTGAGTGTGTCTCTGAATCGCACACTACCTATGCATGACCCTCGTTGCACAACCTTGCTTATCTTTTTTCTTTTTTAAACAAGAAACATCTTTACTAAAATTATCATGTATGACATAGGCCATGTTACATTTATATAAATAACATATATAAATAACAATAAACTATGGTGATAAATTAGTTATTGCAGTGAGACAGTCTCTATTTATGACATTCCATCCCCGGTTTGCTAACATACTCTCCATTGTGTGCACATGCTTAACAACGTACATTTGCTGCTAACCAATCTTATTGAGTGTCCTGCCACTATTTCATTAAGGAGTAGTAAACCAGCCAGATAAACAATTCCAGGGCTTTAGGACACCCACTGCTATTTATGTGGCAGAAATCACAAATCCCTCTGCTTCCAGCAGGTCAGATTCTGATTTGTGACACCACCCCCCATGCAAAAGATCAGCATTTATGCAATTAATGACATACCGTTATAATTAAATAAACATTTACTTCTTGTTATGTCAGATTTCATAGGACACAGCTTGCAGATAGAACAAGTCTGCAAGAAGATAAGACTAGTATGACTGATGAATATTTTGATATAAATGACACATTTTTCTACATGTGAACTTACAATGACATAGCATTCCCAAACATACGTGGTACTGCCCCTTCTGCTTTTACAGCTCTACAAGTACACATTTGTGAAATATTAGTAACTAGAGTCTTTCAAAAGTATCTGAGGAATTAGAAAAATATATTATTGCTAAATAGGAGTGCCAAGTTCTGTAAGAATTACAGTATTTAAAAGTTGCTATCATCAAAACTACAGAGAAAGGCAGTAACATGGCTCTTTCACTTCTAATCTGAACTTAATAAATCAGTGTGTCTTGAAATGTAAATTAATGGAAATGACTACCTTGTCTTATTTGGTATTTGCTTTTTCTTCCTTTCTTTCATTGTATTTGTTAACTGGTAAAGTCCAACTTATTAGTGCCCATTAGCAGTGGAATTACAGGAAGAGAAGCTCCAGTACAAATTTAGCAATCATATGTAAGCATACATACAGTACATTAAAGTTTAGGGCTGTGAGTGATAAATATGAGCATGTAAGTCAGCTACAGGCATTTATGATAGGTGGCAAAAAAGATAAGCAAGAAATATATATCAGTCTAATGGATGTTTGAACTATCAAAAGTTCTAACACTAAGACATAGACCATAGCATTTCAACTCACAAAGATTTGGATACACAATACTTTGAATCGCAAAGATTAGAAGCAAGACAAAAAATACTTTTTTGAAAGACAGCAAGTCTACCCCCCGTACCCTGCACCTCCACACTTTCTGCTACCCATATATCAACTCCAAGATCACACTACAGTGCAGAAAGTGCAATTTCCTCTTCCCCATTGTACCATGATCTTCCACACCTAAACAGCGACAACATTTGAAAAGTTCATCCAACATCCTGGAAGAAAGCGGTGGTAGCGGTAATACCTAAAGAGCGTAAAGATCCATCAGATCCAGATTCATACAGGCCCATTTCAATACTAAACCATGATTATAAAGTGTTTATGTCTATAATGGCTAAAAGAATGGCAAAAGTGATGCCAAAATTGATAGACATGGATCAATGTGGTTTTGTGGAGGGGAGGCGACAAACATTGATGATCTAGAGGGGAAAAAGAGTGTAAGAAAATACTATTGTTGTTGGTGGGTCTTGATGCAGAGAAAGCATTTGACAGAGTAAGCTGGGTGTTTATGAGCAGGGCAATGGAAGAATTTGCATTCCCTGATAAAATTATAAGGCTGATTAGGAGGATATATGAGGGATCGGAGGTGAAAATTAAAGTGGGTGGGGTCCGTTCTGATAATTTCTGATTGAGCAGAGGAACCAGGTAGGGGTGTCTTCTTCCCCTTTGTTATTTGCTTTATATTTAGAATCATTGGTAAAGAAAATAAGGGACTCGGAAATCCAAGGATATAATTCATATGGTAGTCAAGAAAAGCTGGCTCTGTTTGCAGATGATATTATTTTATACCTGACAAAATCAGACAAGGACATTTCAGTGTTGTGGAAAATTTTGAGGCAGTTTCATATCTTTTTGGGATACAAAATTAATGCAGCTAAAACAAACACAATAACGGTAAATTATGTACCCATACATGAATTGGTTTAGCAATATCCATATTTACGGTGGACATGATAAAATTAAGTATTTAGAAGAACAGATTAAAATGATTCTGGTGTGGCAGCTATATAAAACCTGAGAAACTGGAAGCTCTGTTATATGGATATGGATGGTAAGCTACAAGCAGTTAAAACATTTTAGTCCCTTTAGTCTTGTAAACAGGTCAGGCACATTTTTTCTCAACCACAGGAGAACTTGTGGATAGCAATTAATAAAGAGTTGAAGGATTTTATCTGGAGGGGAAGACGGCAAGTGTCAAGTGGGATAAGCTGATTCTTCCAATAGAACAAGGAAGACTGGGAGTACCCAATTTGAAGGGATATTTCAGAGCTACACAGTTAAAGCTCCTATACATAGCACAAGCAGAAACCTATAATTCAAATGGAAAGAGATGATGATGAAACAGGAGGGAAGCTCAACAAACAAAGAGAGACTGGGATGTTGGATGCAAGTCTTTAAGGAGCATAAGAATAATCATGCAGAAAGCATTCTAAAAACTAAGCCAAGGGAATGGAGGAAGGAGATTCTAATGATAGGGATGACTGCAATTAGGAATATAGACAATAGGCAAGAGGGGGCTGGAAATGAACCAATATATTGGGAGCAAATAACTAGAGAGGGAAAGGTAATAGAATGGGAAGATGTCGAGAATTTATTTGGATTGCAGGTTAGAGATTGCCAGTACTCTGATATCAATCCTTGATAGGCAAGGCAAAGAGAAAGAAATAGGGGGGGGGGTCCTAAATGAAAGAGCAACACTGGTAGAGCTTTTAGTAGAATCTAGAACAGAAGCTGCCATTAAAAAGGGATTAATTAGTAGAGCATATAAAATATTGCATGAGATAAGAATCAATCAAAGGAGGTGAAAAAGGATTGGGAAGGGAGACTGCATAAGCAGTTCACAAAGAAACAATATGTAACAAAGTCTAGAAGATTTAGGATCTTTGCTTGGAAGTGTTTATATAAGTATTTTTATATCTCAAGCAGACTTCAGAGAAATTTTCCTCAGGTAGACAAAAAATGGAGGTGTGATGAAGAAAGAGGTAATTGGGAACATATTTTCTGGGAGTGTAATGAGCTGGCAGATTTTAAGGATTCCCTGCAGACTACTCTGTCGGAGATACTGGGTGAGCAAATTGGTGTAACTAGGGAAATTATTTTTCTGAGCTATGATACAGAATCAGAATTGCCTGGATATAGTAAGGCTTGCTGAGTCTAATTATGGTGCCTGCCAAAAAAAAAAGCAATTACTAGAAAATGGAAATCAAAGTATAAAGTGAATATAGTAACAGAGATAAAACAACTGGAATTGAGATCTTTAAAAAACAGCAGCAGCAAATTACATGGGAAAATGGGAATTCTGTGAACAATACATACAGGGGAGGAAGGAGGTCTAAAAGAAGGCAGGAATTTAATGAGCTATGTAATGTTTGACTTACAATGATTGGGTAGATTATAAGTGATGTATAATGTTTGCAACTAGGATTATGTCAATATGCTTTGTGTTATAAAATGCTTGCAGCTGGGATTATGTTATGGTTTGTTTTCATTTATATAAATGAATAATTGCCTATGTGATAAGTGATAATTTAATAAAGTTGTTGCTTGCTTAAAAAAATGCCAATATAAAAAAAATTGAAAAACTGCATTTTCATACTCTGAAGTCAACAATTCAAATGCCCAAATATTAAAAATAATTCAGGAATTGTGATACACACATGAAAATCCCAAGACTAGGTAGAGTGAAAGGTATGGGAGTTTCATATGTAGTCATATTAAACGTCCAACTTTATATACTTTGGTTTTAAAATAACATCACAACTTTGCAAATAATTTTTGATGTAGGTTCAGTGATGGACGTACAGCTAAAAGTTACAGACTAATGAAATTCCTATAAGAGCAAAGATTTATCTAAACTAATGAGAATGGTACAGAAAAGGAGAATGCATGGCACAACATGTCTGGATTACACTTTTTATGGGTAATAAAAGAAAGGATGTCTTTAGACTATAATAACTGGTAGGAGCAAGAAAGTGGATTGAGATTGGGAAACATAGATGGAGGAGTAAATGTTGATAATTACATATAGCTAGGGGTGAATGAGGAGTTAGTTAAAAGTGGTCATGGAGAGAATGGGGGAGGCACTCTTCAAAAGATGCAGTAGGAAGGGAAAGGAATTAATACCGTAAGGAGACATTTTAGCTGAAGGTATTACATCAGTTCAGGATGGAGTGGAAAAAGTAATAGATCTTATCCTGTGAACTACAACAGATGAAAAAATTATATTTAAATTGAAGATATTGTCTATAGGAGTCTTAGTTCATAATTTATAGAAAGTTTTCAAAAAGGTATACACATAGATGGTTGTGATCAGCTTCACAGTTATAAACAACATGCAATCTGTTTGAGACATGGTATTGAGAAATTCACCAGAAAAGCAGAGCAAAGCAAATCTCGACAGGTGAAACTTGACAGGATACTCAAGTAGTTAAGATAGGAGAAACACAATCATAATTATTTGTAATGTATGAAGTTCCAGCAGCTCTAAGGTACTACTACTTACAAAGAAAAAAAGGTAGGTCAGTGAAGTGTTTTACAGCTTTGAAACTTATAAAACACTTAGTGCTGCCAACAGTCAACTGCCAGAAGTTAAATATACCTCTCCTAGAGTTTTGAAAGCTGTTAGGCATTTTTCTCTGTCAAATGTTTCTTTATTAATGTGGCAGCACAAAGTGACTCACAGGATTTAAAGTTGTTAAACTGGCTGCCATGTGACCTGTAGCATGAAGCCTGACCATAACAGCTTTAAAAGGTACTTGTTACAGACATCCTTTGGATGAGATGTTATATCGTCGTCCCATCTCCTTGAGTTGGTGGTAGCTCAGGTGGATTTAAAGGATCCCTTGGCACCTATTGAAAAGAATATGGGAAGTTCCTGGATGCCCTGGCCAAGTTTTCCCTAGATGTATAAATACTACCTTGGGTCTCACCTGAAAACAGGCTAGTAGTATTTTATTTTATTTTATTTATTTAACATTTGTTAACAATGATACTCTGACTGGACAGCATGTGTCCATTTTCAGCTGAGTCTTGGGGAGAAAAGATCCATACAATTACAAAATACAAGCATTCACTTACAAATTTAATGCAGTAGAAATAAAGAGTAATGAATGATAAGCAGATTACAAAGTGAAAGGTAGTAACAGTTAGGGAGTGTGCTACAGAAAAGTTTAAGCAGTTAATAGTACAAAGTCAAAATACAAATATGTGAGCATAGCCCATTCCTGGGATGAACATAAAAAAACATTATGTACAATATATACAATAAGTAGAGTACATTATTGCAAGGTATTTACTTAGTAAAAAAACATTATATGCAAAATATGAGTTTGGAGAGGCAGGTTAGGAGTTTATTGTGTGAAACTGTATCAAATGCTTTGGATAAGTCTAAGAAGACTAGTTTGTCTTGGTTCCTGTAGGAGTTTATAGTGTTGGTGAAGTTAAGTAGGGCAGTGGTGGTGCTATGGGATGGGCAGAAGCCATGTTAGGTTATGGAAAGTAGGTTGTTGGTGACAAGGTGGGTGAGGAGCTGGTGATGAATGCACCTTTCTAAAATCTTTGATAGGGGTGATAGGATCGCAGTTGGCTGGTAGTTAGAAAGGTCTGTAAGGGTGGCACCATTGTAGAGGGCAATGATGAAAGAGGTTTTCCACAAGGATGGAACGGTGTGTTCAGTAATGGATCTATTAATTAGTAATGAAATGGGGTAGGCTATTGCCCTAGATGCAAGTTGGGAGGCATTCGGCGGGAAGCTTGTTGGTAACAAGGGTGGTTGGTTTGAGTTTAGCTAAGAATTTCTGGATAGTAAATGTTGGTACTGGCTCGAGTGAGAAGGGGATAATGTTTATTGGGGCCTTAGGGGATTGTGGGACATTGGTGGGAGTCATATAATTTATGAGTTAAGTATAGAGGAAGTGAAATAGTTGTTAAAACTGGAAGCTATGTCTGAGTCTATACCTGGTATAGTGGGGGGGGTGGATTTACCAGGTTGAAGGATGTTATTCACCGTTGCGCAGAATTTTTGTGGATTGTTGCTATGTTTCTTTTGTAGGGAGATGTAGCAATTTTGCTTGTCAATCTTAACTTGCTTTTTTTGCCTTATTTCGAAGTTCAAGAAAGGCTTGCCTAGTTGTGGGTGTTTTCTATTGGCATCAGGATTTCCAGGCTTTGTCCTTGTTTTTAAGCAAGGCCCTTATGGTTTTCTGGAGTCAGGGGGCAGGGTTACTACATACACTAGTTGTTCTAATTGGGGTAGTTGGTTGAGGATGTTTAGGAATGTGGAGGTGAAGTATTCAACTGCCTTTTCTAGTGGAAGGGTTTTGATGGGAGACCAGTTGCATGATTTTAAGGCTCTCAAGAAGTGATCTGTGAGGACATTTTTGTAGGTGTGGGTTTGTAGGAGGGAGAGAGAGTTGTTAGTTTTTAGTTTGTGTCTAAGGATAAAAGTGGGGTTGTGGTCGCTGAGAGAGCTGGGCAGTGTGCCACACTGGTGGACAGTATTGGGTTGGTTAGTGAGGATCCAGTTTAATACAGATTCCCTTTTTGTGGCCTTATCAATACATGTGGAAGAATACATGAGTTGGGTGAAGTTATATAGGTTAATAGTGTAGGTGGGTGTTGGAGAGTGGATGGAGTTCCAGTTGATGTTAACATCGCCTAACACTATGGTTTCTTGGGGAAGGGAGTGGGAAGCCCAGTGAAGTATAGATTCTAGGGTGGTTAGGTTATCACCTGGGGGTATATAAATCCTGAGTAAGTTAAAGATGTTTGTGTTGGTTTAAGGAGAGTTTTGCAAATATAGTTTCTGCATTTTTGAAGTCTAAGGTTTCTTTTTGTAAGAGTTGAAGTTCTAGGCTAGTTTTGTGAAGCAGGGCTATGCCACCACCTCTTTTGTGCACCCGGTCAACCCACTGAATGTTATAACTGGGTGGGGTTATGGAGTTGTCCATGATATGTGGTTTAAGCCATGTCTCTGTGATGAGTATTATGTTGGGGTTATATAAAGAGATGGTGGAATGTAGTTCTTCTGTTTTATTCATAATACTGCAAATATTCATGTTTAGTATAAATAAGTTGATGGATTTGTGTTTAAATGGAAGGTGGGAACTGCATGTATTATTTGAGGGTGTTGCTGGGCCGGGGTTGGAGTAAATATCCCCTCCTAGTAGTAACTGGGTTGTTGTGGTGGCAGTAGTTTTGAGGTAATGCATTATTAGGGAGTGGAATCTGAAACCTGGTTGTTTTTTGGACGGTGGGATATAATAAATAGGTGAGGTGAGTTGGATGAGGGGTTGGCTGTAGACTGCTGGGGATATGCCTATATGTCTGGAGAAGGAGGTAGTGCCGAGGGGTAGGGTGGGGGATTTAAAGTCAATGTAATATGTGATCATAAAGGGATAAGAGGTATTGATGGAGACTATGGAGAGACACATGAGCAGGGAGACTAGTTGCAAGGGAGTATAGTGAACTTGGGAGTGGGGGTGTATGAGACATAATGGCAATAGTATTATTCAGAGGAAGGAAGATAGTGTTCTTGAGGAGGGTGTGGGTTCAATTTGAAGAGAGGTAAAGGATGGTAGAGTACTAGTAGGAGGTGCAAGAGCAAAGAGTGGGTAGACGAACAGGGAGTGTTTTTTAATGAAGTTGTGGTATAGTCTTGAGATTATGTTACGGTTTGAGTAGTAAGATAAATAAAATTTAATCAATGTACTAGTAATACTAATTATTATCAACTCGCCCCCTACTATCCTCTCTCCTATTTCAAAATTCTAGAGAAATATTCACCTTCTCCTACTTACTACTTAAGAATCTACTAACTTCTACTCCTACTCACTTCCTCCGTCCCAAATCACAGCACTATGACAGCCTCCTATCATTCCTCGAAAATGTGAACAAGCTAGAGACTCTGGCCTAGAAAAATTCAGAGGCAACAAAAGTAATAGACAATTGTGCATACTATATGCTCTTTCCCTCTCTCTCTCTCTCTCTCTCTGTGTGTGTGTGTGTGTGTGTGTATATATATATATATATATATATATATATATATATATATATATATATATATATGTATATAAAATCAATCAATTTTTAATTTTTGCAATCTCTTAAATAATTCACAGCAAATTCCTAAGGGAATTTACAATCCCATTATGAGTTTCAAATCTGCTTTGTCACTTTCACAAGCTTGACAATCAGGTAATACTCAGACACAGTTGGATAGCCTTTGTGGTCCACTGAATAACATTGTTTTGTTTGCTTTCTAGGGTTTATCAGATACTTATGTTCGAGGAACCAGTTATGTAGGAGAAGGAGGTCAGACAGAAGTTGTGACTGGACTGTAGAGTGGGATGGACCAAATCTGCAGATGTCCATTTTATCTGGATATAGAAGTATATAGAGTTGTGGATGCTGTAATGGTAGTTTGTTGATAGAAACTGAGTAGAGTAGAAGGGAAACCATTAGGCCTTGAAGACTTCTTTGTAGAGCCGAGCTGTTTCAGATTGGGAGAAATTTATTTTGTTTTTAAAGTTTCTGTTTACTAAATTGCTAATAAACCATGGTAGGTGTCATTACTTATGCCAATTTCCATGAGAACATTTGTAAGAACAGGATGATCAATGAGAATGAAGATTTTGTTACATTAATGAAAAGTATTCCTGTCAAGGTACCTTTATCTCTGCTTAGTAGGATGTCATCTGTGAGTACCCAAAGTGCAGTTTTGGTACTATGGTCAGGCCAGTAACCATGCTGTGTATAGAAAACCAGGTATTATACAATGACTGGCCATTAACATTGAAAAATAAGCATGCTGTTTGGTCAGCCCAACCAGCCTGTCTGTTGCAAATCAAGCATATACCAAGAGAAAGAAGTCCAGTTGCTCCCTGTTCCCTTATTACCCACTTGAATACTGTGTGCCACCTAAGTCCACTCCCCAGTCAAACAAACCTAAAAGGGTATTTATGTTTAATGTGTCTAAACATTACAAAAACAATAATTTATAACAATTTACATATTTCTTCTAATTAATGGTTACTTGCTTTCTTAAGTCTTGTCATCAGCATCTCCACAAAACATTGCCTCGCAGTAAACGCAAAGGCAATGTTTATACGTTAGTATTGGCCACAGTGGAATTTAATTGTGCTTCTAAAACTGATTGTAATTAGTAAGAGTAGTGTCACATTCCTTTTAGTATATTAAATATCCATTGTACCTGTTATCCAACTTATACTTTACATATGTCTCAGGCATCCATAGAACTAGCTTGTTCTGTCTGTAGCTTTTTAAAGTGTATGGTACAGTACTTTCTGGCTTTTAAGAACCTCATTCTTGTTACAGTGCTTTTACCTTAAATATGTAGTATGCTATTGCTTATAAATCGAGAGACTTAGAATGTTTATTGTTATTGATACTATACAGTTGGTTGCTGTTATGAGTCCCATTGCACAACATCTATTTGATTTGTGTTTGTTTACTCATTCAGATCTTTGCCCTCTGCCAAGCATGCTCCGTCACCATGTTAATTGCTACTGTGTTAATATGATGTTGAATTCTTGGTTGTAAATAATTGTTGTTACATATATAATTCTCATGTTCATCTACTCAATCAGATTTTTTCGTCTGTGGAATCTGCTCTTCACTCTGCTAATAGTTATTGTAACCAAGTGTATTTTTACAGAATGTCCAGATTTTTCGCTCATATTTTTAGTCTGTTTCTCATAAAATGTGTGGTTTTCTAGCAAATGATTGGAATGATCTATTTTCTTCACTTAAAAAAATATATATTTTTTCAAATACAGATACTTGACAGCTGAGAGAGAGACAGGACAGAGAAAATAAAAGGAAAATCAGGTATGTTATGCAAAACTAAATAAATGTACTTGATTTTCCTTGTATTTTCCCTGTCCTATTTCTCTGGTAGCTGTCCAGTGTCTGGATTTGAAAAAGTACGATGAAACAAAAAAAAAAAAGAAAGAAAAAGCAACAGAGGTCTTCCCTTACAGAGCACTGATGTATTGTGTAAGTGTGGGAACAAAAGTCCCACATGCATGTGGAGTACATCAAGAAAGCCCCAGGATACCAGTGAAAAATGTGGAAGAGCAGCAAACCATGCATATACAAAGACATTATTTAAAAAAGTAAGTAACTTTCTTCTTAGATGATGCCATTGTATTATAGCAATACCCCACAGCTGGGTGTGGGTAATGCTAGATTATGCACGATTGGCTTTGTTTGGTCACTCGGGCTTTGCCCTCATGACCAAACCATGCCAACTGTGGGTAACTCCAGCATTACCTACACCCAGACGTGGGTTACTGCTATAATATTGCTGGAAGTCTTGAGACGGCTGGATGTGAATGAGTATTTTTCTAGTGTTTTCCAAGTGTGGGAAAGTTGGAAATGGAAAAAAAGTCCAGAAAATTGGAAGGGTTGGTTTGTTTAGGGAGAAGTTTTATAATGGTTGTTTTCCAGATATCTAACATGATGTTTTGGTTATGCATAGGTTGCAGATGTGAATGACAATATGGACCAGGTGTTCTTTGCATTGGTAGATGAACCAGTGAAAGAGGTTAACAGAGGCTGCTGGGGTACCTGTTTGGATGTTCTCAAGAAGGGATTTGATGTCCATTGGTTTCAAGCTTTCAAAATGGAAATGAGGGATGAAGGTGAGTAGGAAGTATAGAACTGAGGTAAGTGGCTGAGATAAGGTGGGGGATGTTGTTGTATTCTTGCAGGTAGGCAAACAGTGATAAGATTGCCCTCTCCACATTTTATAAAGCCATGGTTTTGATTTCTTCAGGTGTTTTGTGCCATGTGAGTCAGTTAATCTCTCTGCAGAACTGTTTTGGTGAATGAATAAGTTGGGCTTGTTTCTACTTGTGGTGGAAGAGTCTGTGTCATCTGATGGACTGTTTAGCCAGGTTTCTGAGGGTTGTGAATTGAGTGCAGCTAATACTAAAGGAGTCTGATTTCAAGTTTTTGACAGGCTTCATCTCTAATTTTAATACTTATTTAGTTATTTTGTTACCCAGTTGTTCTTTGACTTAAGATGCCTTTTTATTTCTATGAAGATTGGTTTTGGAGTTCTCTGAAGGGCTGTGATAAGGATGTCTGATGCAGTGTTGAGGTCTGCTTCAAGGAGGACTGGGTTCTGGGGGAAGGGGAGGAAGTTCTTTAATTTTCAATGTTAGTAGTTGACTGTGGTCTGTATGTTTTGAGGATAGGGCGTTTTAGCATCTGGTTACTAATGGAAAAAGTGACAGAGCAGGAAAGGCTGAATGATGGAGCAAAGTTGTTTAGATTACTGATTGGGGGAGATGTTGGCAATGATTAAGTCAAGTGTGGAGTGGTTTGGATCTGAGATTGTTTTTTTTTTTTTAAAGTTATGCTGAAGTCACCTAAGATGATGTGGTATTGTGTTTGGGCATGAAAGAGAAGACAGTTGAGATGAGTGATGGGGGACTCTGGGGAGGAGGGGGAGGAAGATAGATGGTAGCAGAGAAAAGTGGCTTCTTGGTTGAGAAGTGGAGTTTGACTGTGGTCCTGTTTAGTCCATTGTGGGTGGAGGCATTGGCTTGAGCAACGAGTGTGGGATTGAGGCTGCTTTTGTGAAGGATTGTTTTACTGCTTCATTTCCATTTCCTTGGTCTGGCTTTGAGGAGTAGTTTGTATAAGAGGAGAAGGTATTCTATGATTTGGTCTGTGCTGAAAGGGAGGGTTAGAGAAGAGGGATGTCTGACAATGGGGTGATATATTGCATGGGGGTTGCTGATGGTATTATTACAAAGTGAAGGCTTGTGGTTAATGGGTAGACAGAGAAGTGGAGGACAGTTATATATTTGATTAGAAAAGGGCAAGTCATTATAGTTAATCTAGTCTGTAATGTCTGTGGTAGGGCAATGATGAACTATATTCTAAATTCACATGTTCTGAAACAGCTGAGCAATGTATTCACAGGCAAATATTAAAAAGTCAAAGCCATTAATTATCATATTCCACAACATGTATTATTAGTGATCCATGAATACATTTAACTGATCAAAACATAAATCAACTGCAAGAAACAATTTGCTTAAAGAAAGTCTGAACAAATATAGAAACATTACCTGGTTGTGTGTTTTAAGTATCACTTACCTAGATTTCTTTAGCTGAACCTAACCTGTTATTAATGCATGTATCCACAACATTCATTGAGATTAACTTTACAGATTTTAATGAAGAGAGTATTTTCACATTTAAGGTTATATATGAATTATTTACAACTGGTTGGCGTAACAAAACTTTCTTAAAATGTTAAGTTCTCTCATTAATAGCCACATATCTTTTGCCAGCTCTGTTAGCATAGAGGATAAATCCCTGACTACAGCCATACCTCTCGACTGTCCATATTTTTGCAGAATGTCCAGATTGTTGCCCCTTATTTTTGATCTGTTCCCCATTAAATTTGTGGTTTTCTGGCAAATCATTGAGGATTTAAGTCACTGAATAATACTAAATAATGATAGAGATTTGAGTTTCGGACTTCATATTTATTTCTTTATTTATTTAACATTTGTTAACCGGGAAAGTCCGACTAGGTTCTACAGATCCTGTTTTCAGCGGAGGCCTAGGGAGAAATGCTCCAGAAGCATGTCTTTAGAAATTATATAATGATGCAAAATCTGTCATTCTAGCAATTTTCTAAGTCTCTAGGAGTAATATTTAAAATATTTCCTTATTTTTGGGTTCTTCTTCTCCCATTATTTCTGGCTTTCCTAGATTTCTTGCCCTGAGAGATTGAGAGATATGACTACAGCCTAAGTGACCTGAGTTCAATTAGCAGCTGGCATGGGAAAGATAGGCATGGCTACCCTTGGGGAGAGGAGACAGATTTGGAAATCCACTGTCACTATCTCTAAGACAAAGGGTGATAATGTAAAGAATAGTGCAAGGTCGGGTATTTGGCCACCAAACTTCAAATGCAGTAGTATTCATTGCCAGTACATAGAAGCATCCACATACATGGAGAGGGTGTAGTGGCTCCATTGGTGGGTTATGTCTCCCCTACGCAGAGGTTATGGCTATAACAAGTATGTCCTCATTGCTGGGATACCAACAATGGGCAAACATTACCAATGAAGCTGCCTATATGATCCCCCTGACAGCTCTAAACTTCACTAGGGAATACCTAAGATGGAGGAATAAATGGGTCTGACTCACAGAGCGAGGTTTGATGGCGGGCAGGTGCAATAGCAAAAAGATTATAAAATGTATCCTTAAGCAGCTGGATCACAACTTCTGACAAACTATTAAAACAAGAGATAATTAAATTACGAAACTGGAGTCATTTAAACTGATTTTTTTAAATTTAGCTACAATTGGTTTCAGGGTGTTAGCTCATCTTGAGTTCTAACTCCCTTTCAACTTTCATATATCCAGAAATTATAAGAAATTCAGTTAAATTAATAGACATATTAGATAATATAATCTAAATCTGAGTTATTGCATAATTGTATATCTTCCTCTGATTTAGGATTACATGACATTATTCTGCTCATTCTCAGGGATTCATTATACCGATTAAAGTTGGTAATAATTTTGTTAATTATAAAATGTATGTCTATGTGGTATATAGAATTATGAATAATATAAAACAGTTCTGGTAAATATTAATTCCAATTAATATTTAATTACAGGAATGTAATTCCTCTTACAGAGTAAGCAGAAAGGTGGTGGTGTTTTATTAATATTTCCTAACGACTACTACATTTCCCATTACAACAACCCAATACCAAAATTCAGTTCAGTAGAGCTTCTTATAACTTTCCTGACATTAAACAATTATAAAATATATGTATACTGTACTATACATTCCTCCTGGTGACAATACAGCTATAATGGGAAGATATCGTACATTGGATATCCATGACAGTTCCACAAGAAATACTACTACTAGGTGGTGTGAATGTCAATTGCTTGGGCATAAACTCTAACTCCCCTATATATAGCATGAATTTATTTGGTTCCGCTCAACAGATTAATAGCCCCACACATTATAGCAAGACATCAAATTCTCTATTAAACTGTATCCTAGTATCAAACCCTAGCAAATACACCACCTCATGTACAATGTCTGACTGTCCAGTAGCCATCTCCCAGTCTATACAACTAGACATCTCACACATCCACCTAAAAACATGTTTATAAAACAAGATGTGACCTTTTCAAGATTAACTCAGAAATGTTCATTATTAATCCAGCATCTATTAAACTGGAACGTCCTAAAAATCCTCCCTTCGGATCATACTGTAAATGAATTCAATACAATTTTTCTGTATATGGTAAATAGCCTTGCACCTCCTAGAAGGAAGAACCTAAAAAACAAATAATGCAATTTGGCTATCGAAAAAGAGACAAATGCTAATGGAGGATAGAGAAAAAGCATGAAAAGAATGGCAAAAAAATAAAGCACTACAATATCCTGAAAACTTCAGAATGTTTCAGAATCATACGAAAAAGCAAATTAAAGAAGACAAACACTATACTATAACAACTTTCACAATAATAGTAAATACAACCCTAAAAAATTCTGGACTGCCATTAAAGGAATCTTGCATCCTAACCAAAACTTAATCTGTATCCCCTCTCCCAGCAACTTATCACTCAAAACCACAATACAATTCAAGTCTAATTTCTAGATAGTATAGCATCTCTAAACAAGGATTCCCCAACATCTAATCCTAAACCTGCCTAGCATCCACATATCACAACATCCACTTTCACCTTCAAACCTGTGCCTGCATCCTATATAAAATTACTCACAAACCAAGCTCTACTTCAGCTGATGTTTCCAAGTGACTACATTGAAATAGCAGCTTTGAGCATTGCCTACCCTGTCTCAATCCTTATAAATAGGTCAGTCCAGGAATCCTACTTTCCCCTCTATCGCTGGAAAAAGTCACACATTATTTCTCTGCGCAGTGGAGGAAATTCAACAGACTTTACTAACTTTAGACCTGTAGCAATCTTATCCTCCATTTCCAAAATACTTGAAAAATGCATTCCAAAACAATTGCTAAACTATCTCCAGCCGGAAGAACTCCTATCCCCTGCACACCATGGCTTCCATCCTTCCCATAGTGCTAACACTGCACTTAGAACCTATATGGATACTATTAATAAATCTAGAAATAATGACAAACTAGTCTCCTCCTTATCTCGAGACTTATCTAAAGTCTTTAACACAGTTTATCATAGCAGACTTCTACTTCAAATGCCCTCATTAGGTCGCTTTCAGCCCATCCTTCTGTGGCTCAGAAGCTACCTATCCAACAGGTGTCAGTAAAATGGCACCCACCCTCTCTCCGTACCTTCCAGTCACCACCGGTGTACCACAAGGCTCTATCCTTGGTCCTTCTCCTTTAACATTCTCAACACCCTCCACACATCTGCACAACAGGCCTCAATAATAAAGTACACAGATGACTCCACATTCATTTGTACATCTGACAATGAGGCACACCTCCAAAAACATTACTCAGGAAGCTTTGACAGCAACTGAAACATGGCTTTGTAACTCAAAACAAATGCTCAACCTTAAAAAATAAAAATAGATTTTTTTTTTAATAAAGAATGATTTTTATTCAGTCATTCTAAAAGTAAAAAAAAAATAAGGAAGAAGAGTGAAAGCCTTGCAAAAGAAACACAGACAAGCTGACTTCAGAAAAGCATTTGAGGTTGGTTTTGTTGATTCCTGCTACTACTACTGGTGCTTCATTACCAAAATCAGCAAAACCAACCTCGAATGCTTTTCTGAAATCAACTTGACTGTGTTTCTTTTGCAAAGTTTTCACTCTTCTTCCTTATTTTTTACTTTTTGAGCAACTGAATAAAAAGCATTATTTAATAAAAAAAATGTATATGTATTTTTTTACTTTTTAGAGTGACTGAATAAAAAGCATCCTTTATTAAAAAGAAAATCTTTTTTATATATTTTTTTTTTTACTTTTTAGTCTTTAAGTAAAATATTTTCCCTCTGTCATTAGCGAGTACATTATTATTAGTAGTAGTAGTAGTACTACATTGCAGTATGTTCAATAGATCATGAAAGTGAAAACTGTTTCTAACATGTTAGGGTGTTTGCTTGCCCAGATTCACTTCAGAGAATTTTCCATTGTACTTGCTTACTAACAAGAACGTGCAGGCCCATCCACCTCCCCCTCCCCAACACATGCATACCCATACACTTGACAGCAACACGTTTCTCATTTTCTTTTAGGGTTAAGAACACACATCAAGTCCTCAGTTTGTGATCGGAGATGCTTGTTTGTGCCAGATCCTTGTGTTCTGGAGCACGCACTCTGGCACTGCTTTCTGCACTACTGCTGCCAAAAATGGAGCCATTATTGCTGCCTCTGACATGGGTCTGGCTGCCGCACAGCATTGCTACACTTTTACTGCGGTAACTGTCATTCCCTGCCACTGCGAAACAAAAATGGGGAATCTCAGCACCAAATGGCTAATGGGCACGTGTGACGTAATTTAAACTCTGATGATTGCAGTAAGGGAATCACAACACTGGGGTGTGGACATACCTCTCAACTGTCCAGATTTTCACAGAATGTCCAGAGTTTTGCCTCATAATTTTGGTCTGTTCCTCAAAAAATTCATGATTTTCTGTCAAATCACTGGGATGATCTGAGGATTGAAGTCACTAAATAATAATATATATTTGAATTTCAGAATTAATATCCTTCATAAAAATGCACTCTAAGACAAATCCTGTTCTTCTAGCAACTTTCTAAGTTTATAAGAGCAGTATTTAAAACCAGTCCTATTTTTGGGCCTTTGTCCCCTTATTCTGTCAGGCTTTGTCCAGATTTTTTGTAGTAAGAGGTTGAGAGGTTTGGGTGTGGAGAATTGGACTGACTGTCATACTAATAGATAGAGTGTATAGTTAATAACATTACTGGGAGGGGTGGTTGGGGTCTCTTTAAACATTCTTTTTCTGTTGATCGGTTCATTAAACAAGACTCTGCATGAGTGTGTGCATGTGTGGGTGTGGAGGAAATGATATACAGAGATGTGTGTGTGTGTTTTTTGTTTAAGGCCACTCGTACAGTGCATTCTGCTCTGCTCCTCTGTGGTTCTGTCACATCTTTGTGGGTGTGCCCCTCTTCAATGAGAAGCTCAGTGTTTTTTCTGTTGTCTCACGAGAGCTTAACAGAACCACAGAGGGACAGAGTCACAAAGGCAATTTCAATAAAAAGCACTCCAAAAAAATCAAATTACTCCTTTTTTCCAAATCCCTCTCATATGCAAAAAAAACAAAATTTAAAGTCCTGTCTCGATAATACAGCCATTGAAGTCACTTCTCAAACTGAATTATTAGGGATGGTAGTGGATGATAATCTTAAATTCCACCTAAATATACAAAATTGCATAACAAAAACTCATCAAAAACTAGATACTTTATAGATCAGAAAACTTTCTCACTGGCACTGTCACAACCAAAGCTGCACTTGCCACTACTTATCTCTTCCCCACACATCTTTATGGGGCTCCTATCCTTGCTACGTTCAGGCATCACAAAAATCAAAACTTGAACAATGCTATAACAAAGCTGCTAAATTTGCAGGACATACCCCTTTCAGAACCCGCCACTAGAAATAAACAGGACTTGATGGAGGGATAGATTCCAGTCCCAGAGACTTCCCATACTCTGGAACAGTCTACCCATCTATGTCAAGCAAAGTTCCTCATTAACACTCTTCAAGAAAAATCTTAATGAGTGGATGGAAAATAGGAAATACACCCCGGGGATCACTTCTGTGGCTCTGCTCGACAGGGGCACAGGAAATTAACTTTCTTGGGTTGGCGTAAGCCAGGGAACTTTGTTTGCTAGGCTTACTTAGGCCTTTGGGCCGATAGCCTAGTACCTACCTATGTAACTATAAAAAGCCTAAACTGGTTAGAACTACCCCATCAACTAACATATAGACAGTTGCTTACCACATATAAAATTATCCAGAATCCAACTGCATGTCTTAGGACTAAATGACATTCTACACAACTATGTTCCTAGTTGGTCATTATGATTCAATGACCAAAACCTCTTTGTCTGTCTACAAACCCATTAAATCTGCTGTGCATTGTCTTTACTTTAGCACATTGCTAAAGCCTGAAACTTCTTATCTCTATCCATCAGGCGAATACCCTCCCTCCCATCCTACAAAACCATTCTGAAAGACTTCCTAGCCAAAAGTTCGCTCTGTTCTTGCTCAACACCAACATAATCTATATCCCTAAATGTGAGCAACTATTCATATAATACATCTCCTTACTCTACCTTCTTCACTTACTTCCTTACTTTTGGCAATTTCTCTCTAAATATACCATAAACCTGCTTTTCTCTCACTTCATATTGCAATTCCTGTTTGTATTATACTAACTTACCTTTCATTTCTCCATAAACGGGCTAAAATTTCTCTATTAAATCATTGTCATATGACTTGCATCTATTCTTAACCAATGTTTTAATTTTATGTCTAATTTGGTATAATTATTTAAACTGTATTTGTTTTTTGCATTATTTTTAAAGACGGTAAAATTGTTTTAAAAATGCTTTGTAATACTTTGGAGCCTTTCCACCTGGGCCTTCGCTGAAAATGAGCTCTTACCTAGTCAGACTTTCCCAGTAATCAAATGTCAGTAAATAAAATAAATATAATTACTGACCATCTGGCTCAAGGGTTAAAATTCATCTTAGTTTAAATTTCAGTGACTCTGCTAACAGACTGTAATACCATATTCGTGGCCAAAGTGGTTAGAAAACATTTTATATAGCCCACGTAATCATGAAGGGATTCACATCTAGATCAGGGGAGGTCATCGTGCCTCTTTACTCATCCCTCATCAGGCCCATAATTGAGTACAATGCCCCTTTTGGGATGTACCTTACCAGACACCTGCAGCAACTGGAAAGACCCCAAAAGTACCTCACCAAGAGGATCAAAGGGCTCAAACAGATGCCATATGCTGCCCAGTTAAAGAAACTCCAGCTCTACTCAGTGGCATACCGCCTGTTCAGAGGCGATCTGTGCCTGACATATAAAGCCATGTCCAACCCGGAATTAATGGACATGCTGCACCTCAGAAAATCCAAATCCCATCAAGCTACACGCTCGAGAGACTTGAACCTCAACACTGAAATAAATAGGACATGCTGGAGGGACAGATTCATAACCCAGAGGCTCCCTTCACTCTGGAATAAAATCCCAGTCCAGGTTAGGCAGAGTCCCTCATTGACTCTCTTCAAGAGGAATCTTGATGAGTGGATGGGAGATCATAGGTTTACCCCGGGTATCACTTCTGTGTCACTGTTAGACAGAGGCACAGTATACTAACCTCGAAAAAGGGCATAGCAAAATTAATTTAAAATGGGTGGCGAAAGCCAAACACACTCTGGCTAGGCTTATAAATGCCCTAGGGCAGATAGCTTAGTATGAACCTATGAACCTATTCACATTAAAGGTTATAAAATGTGTTCATGCCTATAGAATAAATAATACTCAGATGCTATGTTTAGTCTAAAGTACTTTAACCCCTTTTCTGTATAGTGTCTTACATTTAAAGTTTGAGTTAAAAGGCACAGAGAAAGTTTTATCAAAATTCTGCTTATAGTCAGACATCATCAGCATCAGCAGCAACCTCCTTTTTCCCATATTCTTCATGAGATTGAGTTCCAACAACAACTTTTGCCTTTTCTCTCATTTCAGCACTACTCTCCTAACTTCTTTAACAGTCATGTCTGACTGTTGCAGCTCTTTTCTCACACAATCCACCCATCTCTTTGCTGGATGCCTTTGTTTCCTCTTTATTTATTATTTATTTTATTTTACATTTGTTGACCGGGCTAGTCTAACTGGATACATGTCCATTTTCAGTAGAGGCCCGGGGAGATAAACTCCAACATTAAGGTAATGTATCAGAACTACAAATAAAAATAAAAGTCAATTGTAAATAGTACATTATTACAAAGAATTAATGCAAGCTCCAATATAAGGTAATATAACAGGATTGCAAATAAAAGTAAAATTATGAACAATAAAATATTACAAAGAATAAATGCAGTTCATAGCTAAAGGGTGTCCATTAATGAACTAAGGTAGCTTCAATAGCAAACAGATAAAAAAAATACAACAATAACGGTACAAGGAAAAAAATTAAGATTAAAGAAGGATTGGGTTAGCAAAGAAGTAACAAACAACATTAGAGAAAGAGAGGTTAGCAAAGAAGTAACAAACAAGATAGAGAAGAAAAATTTAGGGTGTTGAGTCAGTAGTATTAAGTGCAGTATATACAAGAGGAATAATGATTAGCAATATTTGGACAAGAAAAAAGAGGGGAGGGGGTGAAAGGTACCATGTGGTTGTTATGTTAGACAAGGTTTGCTTGAAATGTCGTAGGTAGCATAAGTATTAACAAAGAAATAGAAGAATATCAGGAAGTGTGAAGTGTCAACAGTAGCATAGGAGTTAATATTGATGTAGAACAATATCAGTAGGTGGAGAGTGATTATAGAAAAAAGAAGAGTAAGTTTAATGAAGTTAGAAGGAAATAAAAAAAAACTACATTATTGACTATGAATGAATAAGATGTGATTGTGCTCTAGTGGGTAGTAGAAGGGGGAAAGGAAATATGATAGCTGGCAGGTGTTAATCTGGATTAGTACATGGGCATAACCAATGTTCTTTAAGGTGTAGTTTTAGCTGCTGTTTGAATAGTGATAAGGATGGAAGTAATTGTAGGTTGCTGGGGAGTTTGTTCCAACTCTTACCCACAGAATTTGCAAAGAGGGAGTCTCCAGCTTTATTGAGGGATTTCAGGGTGGATATTTGTAGTTTATTTGCTGAGCGTAGGGTAGTGAGATTTCTATAAGGAGTTGCAATGCTACAAAGAATAGGAGTCCTACTGGTGTGAAAGAGAATCTTGTGGGTAATTGTAAGTTGTTGAAATAGTAGCTGGTTTTGGAGTTCAAGCCAGCCTAGTTGTTTGAGGTTTAAACAGTGATGAGTTCTCTATGATGAACCAGTAGCAAATCTGACAATGTTGTTGTAGGAGGTTGCTAGCTTGTTTAGGTTACTTTTGGAAAGATTTGTATAGATAGATGAAGCATAGAGGAGAGTAGACATCAGGTGAGTATGGGAAATGGTAGTTTTGGCTTCAGGGGTAAGGAAGGACTTTATCTTGTACAGTGAGCCCAGTTTTCTGTTAACAGTTTTAATTGTAGTGCTAATGTGTGTGTCAAAGTTGAGATTGTGATCTATAGTTACCCCTAAGAGCTTGGTGGTTGGATCAGGTGTAATTATAGTACCATTGCTTGAGTTGACTGTTAGGTCTATTGCATGGGACTTCTGTGAAGGAGTAAAAACAAGTAACTTGTTTTTTTTTTGTTTTTGTTTGTTTTTTTTTTTGCCTTGCTTTTTCTTCTTCCAGTCTGTTGCAAATATTCTTCACAAGATTGTCTTCTGTTTTCCTGCACATGTGCCCAAACTACCATAATCTGTTCTCTTTGACTATCTCTACAATTGGAGCTACTGGTGGCGTGTGATCTCTGTCACATCTAGCTTCCTCAACTGCTTCCCTTCACTGCCCAGGTATCTGTACTATACAGCAGTGATGGTCACACTACTGCTTTGTATTTTAGCTTCTTTGGCATTCTTCTATCATAAACTACCCATGACTCTGTCAACCAGTTGTCTGCAGCCCATCTAATTCTGCTTTTGACATCCTCATTCTGAGTTCCCTTCTCCTCAGTCATCCTTCCCAGGTACTTGAGGCTGTTAATCTGTTCCACTATTTTCCCTTATATCTCAATTCTCAGCGTCTGATGACTTCCTCCATTTGTTACCATTACAACTGTCTTAACTGTACTCATTTTCATCCAGTGTGATTTTAGTTTTGCATTCTATTCCCTATCCTTTGCTGAAGAGTCTGCCTACAATATCACATCATCTGTATACAGCAACTTTGTTGCTCTGTCCCCTAAAACCTGCTTGCTAATGTAGTCCCTCACCATTATGAACAGCAGTGGTGTCAGAGCTGTACTTCAATGTACACCGACTCCCACTGGGACCCTTCTTTGAGTCCAAACACTGATTGTACTGGTCTCATTGGGTCCTTGTACATAGTCTGTACTAATTTTACCGGTGTTTATGAAACTTTGACCCATCACTGGCATGCCAAAATCATCTTTGGTGGGACCTTGCCATATGCTTTATCCAAGTCTAGGAATGTTCAGTTGGACTCTTTCCTCATTTCCAGCTTCTTCTAAACTATCTGTCTCACTGCAAGCATCAAGTTGGTTGTGCTGCATCCTGACCTGAATTTGAACTACTCATCTCCCATCTTACATTCTGCTACTCTGGATATACATTTATCACTCTCCCTCTCCAGAACTTTCATGCAGTGTGACATGAGTCTAATACTTCTATACTGCCCACAGTTGTGAAGGTGCCCATTATTCTTCTACAGTGGCATTCATATGCTTATTCACCAGTCATCTGGAATATGCCTTTCTCTCTATACTACTATGAGTACCTTCAGGAGCCATTTCTCCCCTAACTCACCTAACATCTTAATCATGTCTGTCGTGACCTCATGTGAGCCTGCTGTTTTCCCTGATTTAATTTTCCTTATACTCAGGCATCAAACTAAAACCATCTACAACTTCTAAAATGATTTTTAAATGAAGATAAAGTATTAACTGAATGACAGAAAAGTTATACAGATTTAAGATGGATTAAAATCCTGGTTCCATATACTTTAAAAAAAGAAAGAGAGAGAGAGACATGGAGTGGGAGAGAGAAAGAGTCGAGACAACCTTGATGCATACCTATAACTGTATGAATAAGGATAAAATAGTTAGTATTAGGAATTATTCTAATAAAGAAATCTCAAATAATTTGGCAAGACCCTGTATAGACTACATAGAACACTTAAATATGAAGTAACCTCAAAAGGAGAAAAATGCAGACTATTTCAAATGCTTTTGCTACTTATAGCGCAGCAATTGCATCTTTACTAGTTACTTTATATTTCTGAGCTCTAACAGCTTCCAAAGAAGTAATACTATACAGCGTTTGCTTATCTTAATAAATCTCAAATGAAATGGGAAATGAATATTTTACTCGTATGAGTATTTTAAATAAATGGTTGACCATGCTTGACTAAAGGAATAAATACTGTGCAAGACTGATAAAGGGTCAGAAATTCCTTCGCTCATAATATGAGCAAATAATTTAAATGGATTTCATTAACTTGTTCATTGTGCATTTGTAAAAAAGAAAATATAACGCCACCTGTTTTTGGTGATTTATTTACATTCAGCTTATCAATACCCACATGACTTCACCTTTCTTAACCTTGACTCCCTAGTTTGTCTCCAATACCTTCTTGTAATCTACAGCTGTTATACTTTGACTAATACTCTGAACTATTTCTGTATGTAAGAAATGAGACAGCCAAAACATAACTGAATACTTCAACAAATAATTCCATTATACTGACATCATCATTAACCCTTTTCTCATTTACATGGGGTGGTGTGTCACATCCACAGGGGCTATAACCTGGAGATGATGTTCACACTGCAAGGTGGCCAGCCCTGCCACATAAATAATTCCATATGTTCCTTTTTTTCAAATAACTTACCATTGTGATTAGTAATTTCTTAATAATTAGTAGGTTTTGCTAATTTTAGAATGCATTCTTTCATGTTTCTAGAGGTACAGGGTGGGGGGAACAATTGTGAAAATAATTAGTCCTTCATTTCTCATATAATTCTTTAAGGTACTAGTGATGACAAAATGTGATCCATTACTTATAAAGAACAGATGAAACTAAAAGTTGCTAAGTTTCTAATTGTTCCCTCAAGATATTGGAAGGCTTTCTGAACTAGAAAATTCCACTTTAAAAGTGTGGTTTAGCATGTTATTTTCTTCCAGAGAAATTTTATATTATTACAATATTACAGTTTGAAATTCTCACAAAAGTGTCTGATGATGTTCCACTCTGGAACTTGCAGGTTTGTAGATGAAGACTAAGTAGGATGCACCCTTTTCCTTAGCACATGTAGCTGGCTTGGAACAATGAACAGAAAACAGAGCTGTCTACCTCACCATATCCTGCATGTTGTCTGTGGCATGCTATGCCATTAATCTTGTCTCTCTTGGAGACTCTTCAAGAAAGCCTTCAGCCCAATCTTGATATTCTCTTTCTTGTCACTCCAGGCAGCCAAGGCAAAGGTTTGCATAGCCTGGCCATGGGAGAAGGACAATTTCTAGAGTTTGTGCAGCAGGGACTTGTTGATGGTGTTAAGGCTGAAGAACAGAAAGCAAATATTTGGTACAGCAGCAGGAACAATGGCGTGAAAAGAAATGACAGTTGCGTAGGCAATTTTCTTTGGGGTATATTTCTTGAAGTCAGAATGACTAGGAGGTACCATTGAGGGTTTTAACAGTGTGTCCTCCAGGTATACAATGTGGTCATCAGGAGCCTTATAGACAGCAGTTAGTACCTGTTCTACAGCACACCAACAGCAAAGAAAATCATAGCCCTCACCAGGCAAAAGTTCTGGCTCAACAATGGACTCTTGTCCATTATGCTGTCAGATATTAGCATAGTATGTGAATACATTGACATTCTCCATGATCACTAGAGCTGATTCAGACATGCATGAGAAACCTTCAATAAACAGAACCATGCTGCAACATCTGGCCCATACATTGTTTACTGAGCACACTGCACAGTCAAGCCTTTTAACCCTTGAGTTGTTGTCTCATCAGGCCTTCTGTGCCCTTGTCAACACATGTTCTTATAACACTGTCTTGATCCTAAGTAACTTTTTCTGACAGGAGCACCTTGCTGTTTTTCTGATACAGAGACTCATGGAATAAGATAATTCAGTTAGTAGCTTCTGAGAGTTTGCAACCAATATTATATATAGATATAAAAAACAGTTTACACAAGACTCATCAGTTTTCCACAGAATTCTCTCTGAGACTTCTTCTTTCTGTTGTCCATTACATCAAGAGGCACATCAGCAGCCAGGACAACCCTTCTTATAGTCACATTTTTACAAGTGGCATCTGAAAGAGCCTTCTTTTGATTTGGAGCTGAACTCGGAAAGGGATGCGATGTGACAATGTGAGATATTGCCATCTATGCCAGGGAGAGTAGGGCAGTACATGTGTAACATATGCCAGCATAGACAGCTGGAGTTTTGTAAATAATTTTGTGTCATTTGACTATCACACTGACTTGTACAGATGCCTGTGTGAAAAATGTATCAACAGTGTTATAACTGATTAAATGTATATGGTTAAATGAATTCTGGAAGTGAAGAGTAGAAGTTTTTGAAATTGTTCTATAAATTTCAAATACTGCAACAGATCTTAACAAAACTCTGAATATGTATTGTACCAGAGTTGTTGTTGTGTCTTTTGGCTTTTCCCGGTTAGGGGTCGCCACAGCGGAACTCCGGTCCACTAATGATTGGCAGTAGATTTTCATGTACTGTACCAGAGTCAGGTGATCAAATGTGATGTCATTCTATAACCAGAACTGAGAGGCTGGAACTGTCACAGCAGTTTTTTTTTTTCTTTTGGAACCAGATATATAAAAGATCTATGGCATTTATCACAGTCAGTTGTTTTCAGTTCAGTTAGTTGGAAGCTCATCACCTTGCCTTGTGGAAGTACGAATATCAGCATCTGTGCTGTTTTTATTTCTCCTGTGATTGAAACTCTGATGTTTATTGTACTTTAATATTTAGTATTCTCATGTTTTCTATTTTATTATTTATTATTAAATATTTTTATACCTTTCATTGTGGCTGATCTTTTAGAGAATACTTTTAACATCTTGAGAGTAACTGTGCTTATTTTAGTGACACCTTGGCCACTCCAAAAAGCCTGGCTGCTTTGGTTAAACTATACCATTTATGTCAATATTGATTTTACTCCATATAATTAAATACCCTTGTAAGAACCTGAGAGTGTTTGACTGGTGGGAGCAAGGTTGCCTTATAGTCAGGACAGAAGTGGTACTGCTAGTAAATCTGTACCAGCCTTTTCCAGGAGTGTGTGTTTGTGTGTGTGTTAAAATCAGATACCCAGGTATGGGTGTGTCAGCTACTTGGAAGTGTGGCACAGTACTCCAAAGTGAGTCTTGTTTGGGATCTGGAGAGACAGAAACTCCAGTCCCAGTGGAGCATGTTCCCTGTGTGCTCTTGGTGGAAATTGTGTTTGATGCAGAGAGCTGCATTTGAAAATACTGTGTAAATGCATTCCTGTTTTTAGTGACCGTCTCTCACTGGTGTTAGTAGTGATGATTGTGCCTCTGATTACTGGTCTGGGGTAAAGAGAGGCCATCACATATTGGTGTCAGAACGGTGGGATATTAATTGAACTTCAGTTGCATGTGAGCAGTTGTCACTGAAGGTATGTGTACCACAAGGTAAACATTCAGAGCTTCTCCCTGGAGAGGGGCACACCCACAAAGAGTTTCATTTTCACAACAGTTTTATTAATTTTTATTAGTTTAGTTTAGTCAGGAAAGCAGGCAAAGATGTCAGCACAGGATTATGGTAAGCTAACAAAGAACCAGTTGGTGAAGGCGTGCAAAGCCAAATTACTGGTGCATGCTAACAAGACTAAAGAGGAAATTATTTCAGCTTTAATTGCAGATGCAGTGCAGTAGTCAGGACAGCAACCAGTCTGGTGATGGAGATGTGCAGCCTTCAAAAACAGGACAGGTCACCTTTTCCTCAGAGCACTTAAAAATACATCTGGAGTTAAAGAGGCTTGAACTGGAGGCCAAACGTTTGGAGATCGAAGAAAAAGAGAGACTGTGACATTTGCATGCAGAAGAAATGGAGAAATTCTGTCAGCATGAACCGGAGACCAAAGAGAGACTGCAATGTTGGGAGACTGAAGAAAAGGAGAATCAACATCAACTGGAGGAGAAATGTTTGGAGATCGAAGAAAATGAGACTGGTGATTGGAGGATGAAGAAAAAGACAAGCATCAACAACATGAGAAAGAGATGGTGACCCTTCGTCAGGGTCATGGAGGTGATGGGGAAGGCAATAACTGGACCCCAGAAGCAATAAAGGTCAGTAAATGTCTTCCACAATTTGTAGATGGGGATGACTTTGATAGTTTTATTGATATATTTGAAAGAGTATGCAAACAGTATTATGTTGACCAAGAGCTCTGGGTACAGTTCCTGACCCCTTTACTCCATAGTAAAGCTGTAACTGCTGTTTCTAAATTGTCTACTACTGATTGTTTAAACTATGATAGAGTAAAATGATGTTTATTGAACTGTTATAAGTTAATACCTGAAGCTTACAGAAAAAAACTTTTGTGAGCATAGACAGAAGGCAGATGAAAGTGTATGTGATTATATTGCAGAGTTAAACACTTATTTTCATAGGTGGGTGAGTAGGTGTCAGGTCACAACTTTTGAAAGACTGACAGAGCTTGTTGTGACAGAACAAGTCATTAGTACTTCGCCTAGTACATGACAATCTGGTTGGCAGACCGGAAGTGTAACTCTGCAGATGAGCTGGGGAAAAAAGGGGATTTCTACCTAGCAAGCAGGGCATCACTGCACAAGAAGGGGATACCCAGTGCTCCACATGGATATAAGGGAACCCATGGCAGGCAGGCTAAATCACCCCAACAGAGACTACCAGTAATAGGGGAAGCCACTAGTTCAGGCACATGGCCAGGATCAGGGGTTAGATGTTTTAAATGTAACCAGAGGGGCCATATAGCATACAAATGTCCACTGAACCAACGTGGGGAGCAAAAGGCGAGGGATCCAGCAAGTGGTAATAACAGTGTGCTAGTAGTAAGTTGTCTGGAGACAAAAGGGCTACCAGAGTTTGTATCCTAAGTGGATGGAAGACAGGCCACTGCTAAGAGAGAGACAAGGCCTCTGATATAACTATTGTGAAGTCTGCAGTGGTTAAAGAGGAGCAGTACTTGCTTGGCAGTCCACTCCAGTTAGAGCTTTAGGAGGGATCCCATTCCAAATACCTTTGGCCAGGGTTCACCTTGACTGGTAGGGTGGAAAAGGAAGCAAGTAGGTAGCTGTATTTAAGGATATTCCTGCAGATATCTTGATAGGGAATGATTCTGATAATGTAATACCTTGTGTGCATGCAGTTACATGCAATCAGGCTTAGAGACAGGCATGTAGGTCTGGAAGGCTGGGAAAGACTCAGACAGACCCCACACCTGAAGCTGGGGCTGGTGATATGGCTATTTCAGGGAGGGTGTTACCTTGCATCAGTGAGCCTAAAAGTGAGCCACAACTGCTGGTAGGTACTGATGCTCCTGTGGACAGGGTGACTGCAAGGACAGAGTTGAGTGGCAGTACCCTGGCTGACAGTGAGGCACCACTGTCAGAAGATATTAGGCTTCTTGTGGAAGGGGAGCTGGGAAGAGTCACAAAAGTAGAGTTGAGACAGGCTTAGCTTTCAGACCCTACTTTATGAAGCTTGAGGAAGGTAGCTTAGGAGACACCTGATGCTCAAGGAAGAGGGGAGTCTGTATACTGGAACAAAGGTTTACTGTATGGAGAGTGGACACCTGAGGGAGGTCTAGAGGGTGAGGTAATACAACAGTTGGTAGTGCCCAGATCCTACAGTCTGGTACTTCTAGCCATAGTCCATGACATTCTTTTGCAGGTCATATGGGCTTAAAGCTTACCAAGAGACGTATTATGCAGAACTTTTCTTTCACTGGCCTGGGATAGCAAGGCATGTAACAGGGTACTGCAGGACCTGTGAGCGGTGCCAAAAAAGAAGGCAAGGCAGGAGACAAGATCAAAGCTCCTTTGATGCCTTTGCCAGGGTCTGAGGAGCCATTTTAGAGGGTAGCTATGGATATTGTGGGGAGTCTGAGTACCCCAAGTTCCACAGGGAAAAAGTATATCCTAGTGGTAGTAGATTATGCTTTCAGATACCCTGAGGCAGTGTCTCTGTCCTCCATTGAGGCAGAAAAGGTGTGAAATGCTTTGTTAGAGATTTTCAGCAGGGTAGGTTTCCCAAGAGAAATACTGACAGAGGTGTCAATTTCATGTCAGACCTAGCTTGTCTGTCGAAAGGTTGTGGGATGAAGCACCTAAAGGCCAACCCCTACCAGCCCCAGACTAATGGTCTTGTGGAGAGGTTAAACTCTACACTAAAGACCATGCTACAGGTATTTGCAGACCAGTTTAAGAGACACTGGGACAAATATCTGCTCCATCTGCTGTATGCATACAGAGACATACCCCAGGATTCCACAGGTTTTTCAGCCTTTGAGTTGTATGGGCATGGGGTAAGGGGGACTTTAGATTTGATTCTTGATGTGTGGGGGGGTGAGTGTGAATCCCACAAGGAGTCTGTTCTGGCATATGTCCTAAACCTCTGGACAAGGTGTAGAGAGCTCATGGGCTTGGCCCAGGAGAACCTTGCAGGAGCCCAACAGCAGAAAAATTTCTAGTATGACAGAAATGCTTGAGCCCAACAGTTTGCTGCTGGACAGCAGGTTATGGTGCTCATTCCAGTCAAACATAATAAGCTGCAGGCAGCTTGGAAGGGATCCTTCAAAGTGGTAAGAAAGGTTACTGACATTAACTATATGGTAAACCTGCTAGGCAGGGGCATGGATTATATTATGTTAACATGATGAAGCCTCAGTAGGTCAGGAAGGTCCTTGGCAGACTGCAAAGGGCAGGCTTGACCATTAAGCCTAGTAAGTGTCACGTGGGTATGGCAGAGGTCTCATACCTGGGACATAGAGTGGGGAGTGGTAAGATTAGGCCAGAACCTGCCAAAGTGGAAACTATTCAGGTTTGGCCCACCCCTGTTACCAAAAAGCAGGTGAGGGCATTCTTGGGGAGAGTGGGGAACCATAGAAATTTTATTCCCAATTATAGTACAATAGCTGCCCCCCTTATAGACCTGACAAGAAAAAAAGGCCAGATAAGGTTGTGTGGACCCCAGCCTGCTAGCAGACATTGCAAAAGCTTAAACAGGCTTTGGGAGGGCCCCCTGTGTTAACCAGCCCAGATTACAGCAATGCCAATGCAGATGAACTCTGAAGACAGGGCACAGGTTAATGTGTTCCCAGATAGAACAATTATTCTGAAGCAATGTTTTTCTAGGTTCACTTGAAAAACTAGCCTGAGTCTTCAAAGGAGGGGGGGAGATGTGAGATATTGCCATCTATGCTAGGGAGAGTAGGGCAGTGCATGTGTAACATATGCCAGCATAGTTAGCTGGAGTTTTGTAAATAATTTTGAGTCATTTGACTAGCACACTGACTTGTACAGATGCTTGTGTTACAAATGTATCAACAGTGTTATTATAATTGACTAAATGTATATGTTTAAACAAAGACTTCTGGAAGGGAAGAGTAGAAGTTTTTGAAATTGTTCTATAATTTTCAAATACTGCAACAGATATTAGCAAAGCTCTGAATGTGTATTGTACCAGAGTCTGGTGATCAAATGTGATGTCATTCCATAACCAGCACTGAGAGGATGGAACTCACAGCAGTTTGTTTTGTTTTGTTTTGTTTCTACACCTGATATATAAAATATGTATGACAGTTATCACAGTCAGTTATCGTGTTCAGTTCAGTCAGTTGGAAGCATATCACCCTGCCTTGTGGAAGTAAGCATCTCATTATCTAATCTTGTTTTGCTGTATTAATTATGTTAGGTAGGGAACAGTTATTTAGACAGTCAGGAAATGCAATGAGATTAGTTAAGTATTTTTCTGCATCTGTTTGAATCTGTCCATCTGTATTATTTTTAATTATCTTGTGATTGAAACACTGATGCTTATTGTACTTTGATATTTAGTATTCTCATGTTTTCTATTTTATTATTTGTTATTAAATATCTTATACCTTTCATTATGGCTGGTCTTTTATATAATACTTTTTTCACATCTTGAGAGTACCTGTGCTTATTTTAGTAATGCCTTGGCCACTCCAAAAAGGCTGGCTGCTTTGGTTACACTCTACCTTTTATGTTAGTATTGATTTTACTCAGTATAATCGGGTACCCTTGTAAGGGCCTGACAGTTGTTGACTGGTGGAAGCGAGGTTACCTAATAGTCTGGGTAGAAGGGGTACAGCCAGTAAATCTGTACCAGTCTTTTCCAGGAGAGCATGTGCACATGTGCGTGTGTGTGTGTGTGTGTGTGTGTGTGTGTGTGTGTGTGTGTGTGTGTGTGTGCGTGTGAAAATCAAATACCCAGGTGTGGGTGTGTCAGCTACTTGCAAATGGGACACAGTGCTCCAAAGTGAGTCTTGTTTGGAATTTGGAGAGACAGAGTCCAGTTCCAGTGGAGAGTGTTCCCTGTGTACTCTTGGGGGAAATTGTGTTTGATGCAGGGAAATGCATTTGAAAATACTGTGTAAGTTCATTCCTGTTTTTAGTGACAGTCTCCCGCCGGTGTCAGTGGTAAAGATTGAGGCTCCTTGATTACTAGCCCAGGGTAAAACAGGTTGTCACATCCATCATGACAGTTAATGCTTTCTTGCAGTCAAAGATTGACTGAAAAACTGAGGTGAATGCTGTAAGGTAGGAGGAAACAAATGTTAGGGGACTTAATGAAATGCATCCTCGTTCAAGATACAATAAATGTAGTTTATATGTAAAAGCTAACTATTTTGATGTAAAGATTGATAGTGATGAAGCTTGAAACATTTAACTCTGGTCTCATCTTCTCTGTTTTATTTTCCTTCTGTTTTTATATAATTATTTCTCTAACTAAACTTTGATTACATTTTCTTCTTAGAAATCAATGAAGATGAACTAATTAAATGCCATCTTACTGCTACTTTAAGAGCCACCTATTTAACATCCAAGGAATAGATAAGGCTTATATTGTTAACTTAGATTCATGACGTTTTTCCTCTACCACTTCATTATTTTATCCATAAGCAAATAAGAGTCACAATTTCAAGACAGTTGTATGATGATCTGCAATACAATATTCTAACAACAATGACAAATTAACTGAAAAAATATGTATGAGCCATAATGATTTTTCTAAAAGAAGCTAGAACATGTTGAGAAACAGATAAAATCTTCAAATGAGGCTTATGCACATAGGAATAACAAATATTTATGTAATGGATATGTCATTCTGACTGTGCCACAGACAAAAGTTTAGATTTTCTTTGTTTGGAAAATGAAGTTAATTTCTCTAATTTAATATTAAAGATTGTATGCTGGTCATCTACTGGTATGAAACAATACTTTTAAAATTAGTATAACATAGTAATTAACTTTTATTAGGAAAGGAATATTGTTGTGAAAATGTAATAAACTGAAGCTAATATAGATGGCGTTTCACATCTTGTATGGAGAATTTAAATGGTACATTCTCTACAGTGTATATCAGAGATGATATTGCCAATATCAGTATTAAGTGATTTTGTTTTAACTACTGTTGGTCCACACTTACTAGTGACACTGTCTTCTGCTGCAGCTATATGTCATATCCATTTCTTACTCTTTTAAGCATTGGGACAGGTGTATGCATCTCTTCTAAACAAAATGTACCTGTAGCAAATTTATAAAATAAATGCCCAAAATGTTGTTTTCTTTTCTATCAGTATCCCATTAAGATTCCAGGAAAGGATTCTGAAATGATACAACAACAAGCATTATGGTGCTCATATTAGAATTGTCATTGCCTTTGCAAAATGTTGCATTTATTTCTGCTGTAGAAAATTAACATAATAAAGCTTCTAATAATGTTATCAGTTCATTTACAACCTAAATATAACCATGAAATTCTATACAAATGCTATGTGCAATAAAAATAATGTCTGAAATATGGTACCAATATAACAAACATGATATACCCCATGTTACAACCCTGAAGACACACAGGGCCGGAGTCACGAAGGCTTGCACGGAGTCTTAGAGTAGAGTAAGACTCCATGCAGCCAACATGTCTGCCGAGCTATCCAGGAACAGCCGGTAGGAGCGTGCAACTGAGATCCTACACGGACAGGGCTGGGATATGCAAATTACCTCAATTGCAGGTGAAAGCTATGCAAGTGAGGTAAATTTGCGATCCAGGAAACCCGAACCTGTCCGAGTAGGAGTAGTGTTACTTGCAGAAACGTACTCAGTTGATAACTGAGTACGGTTCTGCAAATAGCAAAACAGAGCTGTGTCAGCTGGGAATAAAGCATGAATGTACAGGAGGAAGCATGCCAATGGCCAAAAATACAGCCACTGGCAATGGGAAGGGATGGAAATTAAAAATAAAATAACTTTTTTTTATCCCGATCTCCGGGGTTTAACCATAGCGCAGCGCTGCACAAATGCGCTGCTCCCTAAAAAGCAGAAAATTAATAATTAAGATCCACAAATGTGGATTTTATAGCTAAAAAGAATTTACAATGCAAGGGAATGGCAGGCTGAAGACAACATGGCCACTGAGTAGAGGTTGCTAAGGGGGGAAGCTCAGTCTAAGAGATGTAACTAAGCATTAGTAGGCAATCCTATGCAAATGAGAGTTAGGATAGTGAATCACAAGTTTACATAGCAAATGAGCACAGTCAGTGGAGTATAGGAGTAGGGTAAGGGGAGTAACAGAATAGAAGATAGGTGACATCACGAGGTGGGTATGTATGAAAGGAGTGAAGCTCATTGAAACAGAGTGTCATGTGTCAGCTTACATTCACATAATAGTGAAAGAGGTGTGTCAACAGGTAGGCCAGGTAAAGTCAAGAAATCGAAGGTGTATGCCATGGATAACACCAAAGTTTCTTGCTGAGCGTGCATGTGCGCGTGTGTGCACCAGTAAACCCGAGTAAGACAGTGTGCAGGCGTGTAACTGTGTGTGCACGCGTGTAGGCTTGAGTAAGCATATGTAAGGCTGTGTAAACAGTTGTAAGCATGTTTGCACTGGTGTGTGCGCGTTTGAACAAGAATAAGCAAGTTTTAGTCCATGTAAGCATGTGTGTGCACATGTTAGCTGCTGTGTGCATGTTTGCACTTGTGTGTGCGGCCCCCCGCCCCGAGGAAACAGAAAGGAAAAAGGAAGCACACCAAATAGTGAGAAGTTACCAGGGAGTACTAGCAGAGCTAGTGGATGAAAACAATCAGAACAGGCAATTACCCAGGCAGAACACAAGCCCAGCCCAGCACTTAAAACTCTGCAAACAACAGTCCATTATGTTTCTCTTAAGAGACACTGCAACACTGCAGTAAGCTAATAGAAGTGAAAACTGAAAAAGCTTCACTGAGACAAAATATGTTAGGGGCTGCCATTGCTGTTATAAGGCGATATATGCAACATGCTAAGGGTGGTGATAATGCAAATGCTGCTGGACAACCCACAGTGAGGAGATGGAGAAGAGTGTACAGGCCCAGGGTTACCTACCAGGGGCTACATGAGCTGGAGATAGTGGAGCGCTACAGAGTGGACAGAGACCTCTTGCAGCAAATTGTTGAGCTGTGCAGGCCATGCCTCACACACAGAACTAACAGAGGGGAACCCATCCCAGTGGAAACTAAGGTATGTGTTGGCCTAAGAATATTAGCAACAGGTACCTTCCAGAGACCAACTGGTGATATGATGGGGATATCACAGGCATCAGCATCCAGGGTACTGCAACCAGTTCCTGGATGCCATGTCAGCACATGTCGGTGATCATGTATATTTCCCCAATTCCCATGAGGTATTGGCTAGCAATATGCATCTCTTCCAGCAAATAGTGGAATACCCTGAGGTAGTGGGTGCATTAGACTGCACGCACATATGCATCAAAGCACCAGCCAGTGAGCGGGGTAGGGTCTACTTCAACCACAAGGGCTTCCCCTCCATCAACTGCCAGGTCGTGTGTGATGCCCAGAGCATAATACTGAATGTGTGTGCTGGCTGCCCTGGAAGCTACCATGATTCCCATATCTGGCATCTGACGCAGCCGTACCAGACATTTGCCAGTGGGGACATCCCACATGGTCACCTACTGGGGGATGCTGGCTATGCACTGGAGCCGTGGCTGATGACACCCATCAGAAACACACACACACCTGAACAGGAACGCCATAATGAGGCACACGCACAAACACGAAATGTAATCGAGGATGTGTTTGGGCTGCTCAAGTCATGGTTCCGGTGCCTGGACACATCTGGTGGAGCCTTGCAGTACTCACCAACTACATGTATCCAAATTGTCATGGTATGTGTTATGCTACATAATATGATCCTGCAAAAACAGCTGCAGCAGGACCAGCATAGGCCTGGGCCAAACAGCCCCCATCATTGACAAGGCCATCACAGGCAGAGCGTGACTCGGAGGAGGAACAACCTGAGCCTGCCCCAGTAGGCAGAAGGAGGCGTGCCCAGTATGCTTTGGCCTTGGCAAAGAGGCAACGCATAGCACATACACTGGCTCAGTAGGAACTCTGGAAATGATACCTCTCTCTGACCCACACATATAGTAAAAGGGATGCCTACGTTGACACTACCTGCTTTCAAACATGTATAGGGAGTGTAGTATGTGCATCCGACATAGGCAGCCCTGCATCAACACCTGAGGCATGATTGCCATGTGTTAAGTAATATAAAGCAGTGCTAAACAGCATTTACCATCATGAAGTATATGTAAACAAAATTGCAGACACCAACTACTACAAATGTGGTCAATGTAGAGTAATATTGGCCAATGTCCAGCAATGATGGTTAATATTGAGCAATGTTGGACAAGCTGGGTCTAGGTAGGGCATAGCTGAACAAAAGCCAACATGCTCATATTTGCTCTACTGGCCCCTAAGCAGTCTGGTCTGCTCAGTATGAAAATATAAGCGGCGATGGGCCTCGATCCCGGGATACTGTGCACTATAGTCATAGTACTGAACCACTAAACCATGACAGTATTGCAGTGGTTAGCCTGTATGAAGAAATGTTGATAAGTCTATGCAAAGTATTTCATGGAAACCCTGCAGGCACAGCATAATCCCTGTCGAGTTATGACACAAAGGTGAGTCCTGCAGTAAGAATAGAACCTGACTTTCAACACACACAGTACAAATGTTAATACTGGACATGTAGACATACATCAACAAATGTAGTGGACCCCAGACAGCAACATACTGATAGGTCACACTGGGCATGCCCACACACTTAAATACATGAGACAAATGTCAGGCAACAGAACACTGACAGTCTGAACTGGGCATGTTCACACACTTAGGCCATGTTGGAGTACAGCATTGGGCCACACATAACAGGCAGTTGCATGTGTTAACCCAGGAACCTCTCACTACCCAGCAATCTTCCCTGTGCACACACTGATATGACAACAGACACGTAAATAATATAGTGGAACCCTGCCATAAGCAAATATGTTCTGCAGATACCTAAGCTGTTCATAGAAAGTGTGAAAGCAAAGATGATAAAAACCTGCAAACAGTACCAGCAATAAACATTGTGCATCATGAAAATTATCATAGGTTCAGAGGTTGATACTAAGCTATCTGCCCTAGGGCATGTACAAGCATAGCCAGAGTGTGTTTGGCTTCTGCAACCCAGTTTAATCAGAACACTGTGCCTCTGAATAGTAGGTCACACAAGATAGCCCATTCATGTTGAGTGTATTGTGCCTCTGTCTAGCAGGGACCCAGAAGATATCCCATGGGTAAACATGTGATCACCCATCCACATGTCAAGATATCACCTGTAGGTGGTCAGTGGGTGGCTCTGCCTATGCAAAACCGGGACTACACTCCGGAGTGAGTGGAGGCTTTCTGATAATAATCTGTCCCCCCAGCATGCCCTTTTAACATCAGTGCTGAGGTATATGTCCCTGGAGTGTGTAGCTCCAAGGGAGTCAGATATCCTCAGGTGGAGCATGTCCAGTAAGTCTGGGTCAGATATTTCCTGCAACTACAGGCACACAACACATCCGTGTAGGTGGTAAGTGACTGAGTATAGCTGGAGTTACTGTATCAGAACTGTGCAGGGCATCTGTGTGAGTCCCTACATCTACTCGATGAGTAACATTTGTGGCCATTACAGTTGCTGCAGGTGTCAGGTAAGGTACATCCCAAATGTGGCATAGTAACCAAGCATGGTCGTGAATATTATAGGGGCACAATGACCACACATGATTAACATGTGAAATCATGTGGGATATGGTGGGCTATATAGATGTACTGCCTAACCACTATGGCAATAGGATTGCCAAAGGCGAGAGTACGAACAGGTTGTGTCCCCAAAACCGTAACAACCACTACTGTAGGTAATGGATTACAACCTATGTGGTAATGTGTGGGCATTTTGTCATCATCAAAGTGGATGACTATGCAACTAATGGCATGTAGCCATGGGCCATGGCTCAGGCACCATTCAACCTATCTCTGTGAGACCCTGTATGAGTATGCATGTGCCAGCAGGAGAGCTGATTATGGCACCCAGTTTGCAGTCATCTGCGAACATGGGCAGCCATAACCTTCCTGTGATAGCCTTGTATATCACACAAATATATACTGAACAAGAGAGGCCCCAGGACTGAGCCTTGTGGGATGCCATGTGTAACTGGTGTATAGTCAGACATGGCACCTGTAACACTGAGCATGTGGGTGCTATCCCTGATCCAGGTAGCAATCCATCGTGTCAGATATGTGTCGATATTGATGCTGGGGAGCCTATGCATAATGGCCAAGCGGGGTATTGTGTTGAAGGGTTGTGCAAGGTCCAGGCAGGCTGTATGGACAACCGTCCCAACACTGATGGACCTGGTAACTGTTGAAAGAATATGAACAGGTCCAACAGGCAAGATCTGCCCACAACAATGCTGTAATGTGTAGGACCCAGTGTCTGTAGGTTTCCCATGTCTATGTGCATGAGTCCCATTACAATACACCCCATAGCTTTGCAGAACAGGCTAATTAGCCTTTTAGGCTGATATTGCCTGTGGTCTGTTGTGGCAGTATTCAGTGGAGCGGGACCACTATCACTGTATGCCATTCCATGGGTACATATGCTGCAGTAACTCTTATGTCAAACAGTGACGTAATGTGAGTGTTATGTCTGTCATGAAGGCTGTGTATGACACAGGCTGGGACACAGTCTGGTCCCACTGATGCTGTGTTGTTTGCTGTGGGGAGGGTAGCACTCACCTGTTTACTCGTGATGTCTGTGAGGTTACACTCTGTTGGTATGGACAGTAGCACTTTAGGGGGGATGTGGGGGACACATCTGCACTGAACCTGTTTACCAGGATGATGGCAATGACAGTGGGTTCAGGGTATGTTTAGTCAGTATGCAGTAGCGCACAACATATCAGTGAGTGTCCAGCCAGGTACCTGAATCAACTGAAGAAGGCATTGTGAGTGTCCGACGTGTCTGGTGCAATTTTCCGTTAGAAGCGTGCCTGACACAATTACCCAAGTGATTGTAGCTGTCTGCTAGTACAGATCACAGATGTCTTCCCTGTCAGGGATTGTGCTCTATCATGTAGTAGCTTCCTCCATTTGTTGTAAAGCGTATGAATGGCTGGGGTCTACCACACAGGTCCACTGCCATTGCAGGAATGAGTCCAGTTGTTATTTTGGATGTAACGATCCATGCGGTCCACTAGGTGTCCATAGAATGTGTATGTAAAGGATACAGCAGTCTGAACCATACTTACCACTGACCCAGGGTCTCTGAAGGATACTACCATGGTTTGGAGGAGTGTGACATTTTCCTATGGGAGGTTCACCAACATTACCCAGGAAGGGTGTGGGGATGGGATATGGATGTCCAGTGAGATAAAGTATGTTCTGCCCTTAGCAATGAGGGGGTATATCGCAGGTGTGGAACATAGAGTCCCCATGCCAGTGATGATTGTGTCCAATATGTTGTCCCCTCATGTGGGTGTGGTGACCAGTTGTGCCATAGCATATGAGTGTAGAAATAGTAGCAACTGTACAGTCAATGTGTGGGTATTTGATGTCACTCAATATAATGGTGTTTGGGGAGACCTTCATATTGTCCAATGTTCCCAGGAAAGCTGAGTGGGGTTGCTGATTTGGGGAGTGTGGTCTGTAGCAGGCAACAAACCAAACGGCCGATTTGCACAATGTTAGGTGCATATGTATGGTCTGTGATGCTTTGTGCAGTGCTACCAACCCGGAGGTATGTGTATCTGTGATGTATATGGATACACCCCCTATTTGTGTTGGCCATTCCGAGTTATGTGGTCTGAAAGCATGGTGCAAAATACAACCTGGTAGTGCTGGTGTGCATGTGGGAGCCTGAACCATGTGTCTGTTAGTGCACAGATATTGCTATCCTCCATACTGAGGAGATTCCTGAGTGGGTGCAATTTGAGGGTAATACATCTGGTGTTGAGCAGCATTACCCTCAGTGTCGTGTACTCTGTAATGTCTATGGAGGTGGTTCTGTCCTTTGAGCCACGCTTAAATAAGGCGCTATGGTGGCAGCAAGTGCCCTAGCCAGTATTCAAAGGTCCAAGAGTGACGGGTGCAAGCTGTCCATCGGGAAGCTACGTGGCATGTCGAGCATGTCACCCCAGGGTGACAGACACTGTATCCCCTTTGAATAACACCAATATGTTAGCCAACTGTTAAACATGATCAGTGTGTTGGTATACTGTGACATCATACTTGGTGAGTGTAAGATGCTAGACAAGGTCAGGGTAATACTGGGCTGGGCTACATGATCACAGAGTTCCTCTATGCTTCATGTCATGTGGTTCAGGGAGGAACATCTGAGGTTGTACGCACCAGCTTGGACAATGATGGAGCCAGTCCTGGACTTGCTTTGGAGTGACCTGAGTGCATGTGTTATCTGCCGGATCCTGGCACCTGAGAGACAGCTCAAAGTGACTATTCCCTTGTTTGGCCTGGTGAGTGGGACGACATTGTGTTTGACAGTAAGTGTCACCTATAACAAGTGTATCAGGTGTGTTGTTTAGCCCAAAGGGCAGTGACTGTGTGGCACACTGACATTGTGAACTGTGTGACATGTGGGCATTGTAGTGGGGTAGCAGTTGTATGTGTGTCTGCTGTGGAGGTCTCTGCTGCTTAGGCAGAGTGTATGTAGAGCCTCCAAATATGTGTATGTGTGATAATGTGGTTTGTGTGCTGTCACTATCGGTGTATGTGAGACTGATATGTGGTGTGTGTGGTCACCCTCATCACCTGATAGACTATGTCAGTCATGGGTCGAGAGAGCTCAGCGTCCTGTATATCAATATTGTCACATCCCCCACATATATGCGAGTGTGATGTGAGGAGGAGAGGGTTGTCTGTGTACATGAGGTAGATGTGACATTGTGTCATAACCATAATTTTCACTAGCTGGACTGGAGAGTACACATTAAACTGACCCCTGGACATGCCAGTGTATTATGATGACATACTCTGTAGCCTGAGCACAAAGGATCAGTAGGGTGTTAAGTGTGTAAAAGAGTATAACCAGGATTAGTGCTCAGGTTTGTTGGTGTTTTGTAAAGAGTAGCTGAGAAGGAGTCCAGACTGAGAGTCATGACATGTCCTTCAACTATGTAATAAATAGTAATGTACATGCATATATGTGCTGAGTCAGGGACAACTGTACCTTACTGACATTGTCAACATCCTATCAGACAGGCCCATGTATACATACCCACCTCCCACAGACGATAGTCCCTGACATCATACCAGGAGATATCACATGTAGAATGGCTGAACAGCTCCCCGCAAAGCCAAAAGCATGGCAGCAATCGGATTACATTGTTTCCCAATATGTGTCATGCATGCACTACAGAACAAACAGACCCTGTACCTGAACAGTCTGTTGAGCTGCACCCACTTCACAGGACCTGAAACCATTGAATGTGTTACAGCAACATAAGGCACTCCCCACATGTGTGGGTGCACAACACACCATGGGAAGTATAGTCCAGTAAGCCTATAAAGTCTGATCTGCAAGGCCATGGAGTGCATCATGGCAGACGTGATACAGAGCTATTGGAAACCATCAAACACACAACCCTACCAACTGTGGTATGTTCATGTGCAGATCATGGTTCCCAAGCATGCTACACCATCTGCAAGGCAGCCACCCAGGACATACATCATGGAACAGAGCTACACATGTTCCACATAGACTTTGAACAGCTCTTCATCAACATCACAGACACATGTCGTATCCACAAAATCAACAATCTGTGCATAGATATGTGTTGACATATGAAGGGATGTCAATGTGTCCACAGATAGATCACACAAGGTGAGACTCACGGGGCCCTGTACAAGCTGTTGATACCTGCCAACCTACATGGATCATTCCTGGGATTGCAAAACAATGTGTACACACATTACCATGTCCAGTATTGCACACATAGGGTATCTGTGTGTCAAATAAATATGTGTACATGTGACCTCAATCAGTACATAGGTGTGAAGCCTGCATACGACATGAATACATTTGTTACCTTCAACAGATTGTGCTGCTGCTTCACAAATCATAGGTCACATATGTATGTCTGTGTCAAGCCCGGCCAATGTAGTGATCCGTAGCCAAGGACATCTCTGCCACACACACCCATGACATGTACTATAGAGTACTGTGAGTGAGGGTAATTGCCGGGGTATATGTCAGACATGTTCATGCACAACAACGACTGGCAATAATGGACAGTCATTATAGGTGTACACCAGCCCTGTGGATATGCATGCAGGCCCCTAATGTGTTATGTGAAACATCAAGGGACCCCACAATACCTATGGATATGTGGATACCAAGGGACAGATGGCATAACACGTGTCTGTCTGTACACATTGGTACCCAACATACATGTTGAGGGCTACCACCTATGTGGTACGGTCAGGATAGTATGTATAGTAAATGTGGAAGAATATGCCATAGATGGCTTACTGATATACAACATGTATTGGACAACAGGTATCTGTCTGTATGATACCCTTGTGTAGGATATGCGTCCCATCCAGGGAATGCAGTGTAGGCCAATACATGCATTTCCAGATGTTGATGGACATATCCCTAGTATATTTGCATGTACCTAAGAGGGCTATATGCCACACAGGTATGGTCCCAGGAACGTGTGGCAGTCAATACCACTGGTTACTGTTATTGTATAGTACTGGAAGGATCCAACTGTTACTGAGTTCCCTACAACTGTGAGTCAGGACATCATCTAATGATTGGTTATAGTCATGCTGTTGAGATGGTGTATACTACCAGACTGCAGATCATTGACAGATATCAACAGTATCACCCACAGCATAGTGCCAACCCATGTCATACACACATGTGTACCCATATTAGTACATATCTGTAGTAGAATGCATACTGGCCATCGAAAGATACCATGAGATGTTAACAATGTGTAGAACAGGGTATGTTGCACATCCCACATGTCCACTATGCATGTACATGCAGACAGTGCACACACACCATGTTCACAGATGTACACCCACTAATTTGTAATGCACACATCACACACATACTGTCCACACACTAAAACATGCTGGAAACACTGTACACTTCAGCCAAGTGGCACATGGGTGGACATTACATACTCAGGACTAACACTCATGTAAACAATGCTACAATGACTATTACAGCTGTGATGCATAATGCCTGCTCAGGTATACCTACAAGGATATCATTACACTTTCCTGTTGTCAACTTGCTACTATTGCTACACTGCTATAATGTCACCCTGTGCATCAGAACCATGTTAGCCTGTTCCTGCATCAATGTTACAGATGACAGGAGGTGGCACAGGTGTCATCATATGAACAGGGTGTGTTGTAGGTTTGCCAGAGCCTGACATTGACCCATCCAATTGGCATGTCTGTGTGTGTGTGTGTGTGTGTGTGTGTGTGTGTGTGTGTGTGTGTGTGTGTGTGTGTGTGTGTGTGTGTGTGTGCATGTGTGCGTGTTTGCGTGTGTGTGTGTGTGTGTGTGTGTGTGTGTGTGTGTGTGCCCTAGTAGTATGGTAAATGTGTGTGTGTCTGCATGCCATACACAGGCAGTTGTGGGACAGCCATAGACTGTACCTGCTAGGCCATACAGATCACTGTCTCCGGCCATGGACACGGTAACTGTGCCTAGCAGGGGTGCTATGGGCAGTATCGGGTACCAACCCTGACTGGGTGCTGTCATCAGAGGCAGAGGTATGATGACTGGACCCATGTCCCTGCTGGGACTGGCCAGTGCCACGTGCATGTGGTCTAGTAGGACGGTCAATGGACAGGCCAGCCCCAGCATTGCTAGGGCTGGTACTGCCACTACGGGAGCGGCTGTGATCCATGGTTCATCCGCGATGACTACCAGCTGATGCTGTTGCTGGCATGCATCCGCGTCAGCTTCCCATCCATCCTGCACTGTCCTGGCTCATGGCTAGCATATCGTGGAGGACATCTAATGTCTCCCTCCAACGGCTATCAATGACCTTGGTGTAATTCCGGATGGCACCAGCAAGGTCACGGATGCTGTCATTGATAGCAGTGTAATGGGCCCTCTGCACCCTTAGTCCCTGTCGGGTGTACCATTCCATACGTGCCTGTGCCTGCACTACAGCCCGGAACATACTGGAGGTTGTAATACCTCTGGGGGCACATCTGCCAGGGGCAATATGACCAGTGGTGCTCCCCTGAGAACCCCTGGACATCCACCTATGTGGTACTGTTCCAGTAATCTGGCTATGGCTGCTGTGAGGGGATGCACGTGCCATAGGTACCACACTCTCCTGGTCAATGCCAACTGTATGCTGTCCCCCAGCTAAGGCCGTTGGTGATGAGGGATGTATTGGCAGTATGAGTGTGTGCATAGATGGGGTTGACCACTGTGTAGTGTCGATTGGTGGACCAACGACAGACCCTGTCAGACCTTCCTGTGCCACAATACATGTCTCATCATCTCCAATATCAGTGACGGTGACATCAGGTTCCCTGCTGCATTCAGCCACCCCTAACTCAGCACCTGTGGAAGGAAGACAGGAAACACACTTTACAATCTGTACGTGATGTTAGCACACATGCACACATGAACACATGCACACATGCACACATGAACACATGAACACATGCACACATGCACATAAATACACTGCTCACCACAGCACATACACACACATCAGCAATCCAACACATACACAATAGTGGGTGATGGTGGTTGCAGTATCACAAGGCAAACAGTCACCATACACGTGTCAACATGCAGAATATTTGTTGCTCAAGACCATGCAGTGCAAGTGTAGACAGCCCTATCTAATGACATTATACATGGCTTTGATGCATGTGTGTAGTTGTTCAGTGATTGGGTACACCCTGGAACAGTGTGTGTACATGGACACAACATTGCTGTGCAAGTATTATCTGCTCTGCAATGTCATGTGCACCATCACTCAATGGTATACATACCATGGCTGCATGTGTTATCTGTGTGACACATAGATTGCCATGTCTGATGACAGTGTATGTGTCCATAGCACATAATAGTGGGCACAGGTGTAGAAAATGCATGCAATGTACAGACATGGGATGAGTGGTGCATGTAGACATGAAGGAATCCCAATGCTCGACATGGACATTGTACAGTGGTTATGGTGAGTGTGGGACATATTGCAGATATGTCACTGCCAGCCATGACATGGCATGCTACACGACTGCAACATTAAACACCACACATACCCAATGTGTGTCATGTGACCTATACACCCAATAGCATTCCAGGACATATATGTGACTCTTTGTACAGATGGCGACTGATGTGCAGAATGTGTATACTAGCATATGTAAGCACACACACAACATGCTATACATGGTGTGTATAGGTGCATATGTTTACATACACAGTACAATGAGGTGCACAGCAAAGACTGCTATGTGTAGTACTGTGGTCACTGTAACCATATGGGGTGTAGTACCATGTGCCATCATCATCATCATGCATCTTGTGGTCACTGACGGCTACTACTGTGTGACAGACCACCGCCTAGCATGCTGCACCTGAAATGCAGTGCCGTGGATACGTTCACGATTACACAGCCACTTTGTACATGGGTGTATGAGGTGCCCAGTAGGGTGCATTGCCTCACATGACTGTGTTATGTGTTGAAGAGTGTTGCACAGCCCCATGATAGGCCACTCCCCCCGAGGTACATCATGTGTGTGTGGATGACATGTGAGATACTGAAGTGTGACCTCACAGCGGGTGTGTGGTTACGCCATATGTAGCATGACTTTGTGTACTGCATGTGATAAATGTGTTATGTTGTGTACAGGTGTTGCAACTATGCCTATCCAATGTGCAGTACGGGGTTGCCACAACTGTGTGTCATGCTCTGTGTATTGCATGTCAGTGAGGCAGCTACTGACATTACTGAGCTGTGCAACGTCTCACAGCAAACATGCATGGCATGCATTATGCGTAGGTGTGTTACGTGTACATGGCCTACACCTCACCTATGACATGCATATTTCATTACCAACATTGCAGGTATAACACACTCTCCAGCATGGATCGGCTGCCCTGCCGTCACACCAGAGGGACCTACGAGCATATGAGAGGGTTTGTCAGTGGCCACAACTGTGACATTGCTACAGTGGGTATGCTAAACTGCAGTACAACAACAGTCAACAGTCACAGGTGTAGGGATATCATTCAAACTATCCATATTGCACAACACTAGGCAGCTGAACTGCTAAACATACAGTACACATCTCACATACACATAATCTAACAATACAGTTAACTGTAGTCTACAGACTGGGCATATTACCTGCTTGCTCCAGGTGGATGTGCTGGGTGGCTCCGGCCTCCATTACAACACATGTCAGTAGTTGCTGTAGCTGTTGTCCAGGAGCCACCATGCTTAGGAGCAGCTCCTCTGCTCTAGTGAGGGGGGGATGAATGGCCACCCCCTCCACCTATGGCAAGATGCTGTCTTTGGATATCAGACGCACGCCGACGAACTTGTCTAATTAAATCACTGCAGTGATGACGTACCTGCTCATATGTCCAGTTATGCATGCCTATGTTATTTACCCGACTAACAAGTTCCTGCCACAGTGCAGTCTGCTCCTGCTGGTGCTGGCTGCTTCTGGAGAAGGCATTGTGTATCACTGCAATAGGCTGTCGAGTATCACCTCTTCCTCATCCTCTGTATACACTGGGTTGCAGTGGTGAGCCATCTGGATGAAAAATATATGAACAATATGTGTGAGAGTGTCCTGTGTCACACTTTACATCTTTATCCACGGATATCACTTTACTGCCATATATACCATCCTATTGTCTGTCAGAGGTTGCACACGTTCAATACCACTTATTGGGTCTCAGGCCACAACTAACTAACACTGCCTGGCAGACTCTATATATCACACCACTATACAACAGTACCCGACACACTGTTTGTGACACATTGCACAACCTCAAGACAGGGGTGTATATCACACCGATGCACGAACAGAGATGTCATCCATTGCAATGGATGTATAGTACAGGTACAGTAGTACTAATCAACCACCCTAGTTATTGATGCCATAGCCCTGCCTAACAGATGTGTCCAGTTGTTACTATAGGTGGCATACTGCTGTAACAGACTATATATGTTTCTGGATACACACATTTACCTTGTAACACACATGATTGCAGCCATTGTACAGGCATAATCACACACACTTTAGGCAAACATACAATGCACCACTGTATGCCAACACAGATGAGCATTACCTGTGTACCATACGGTACTCTGTGCCACTACTTACACACCCTTATATCTGCATTCTGTCCTCTGTGGAGACTACAGGAAACACACATGACAGTGTTTCCAAGCAATGTGAACACACACCATACTGTGCTGTTTAGGCCTACAGCTTCAGGTAGTACTACAGTTCATATTGGTGATGGATTCACCAGCTGTACCACTCACTAAGCATACATGTATTGCTTTAGCCTACAATGAGACACCACATTCATCAACGGAGAACTACATCACATCATCTGCCGTACTACTATGTCTGCCTAACAGTACATTACACATCAGTTGCTGTCCTCACAGCTAGGATAGGCACTACCATGTCAGATACAACATCACACTAAGCTATCTCTCCTTTACAGACCTTGCACACATTCAGTGTTACACTTATGCAACCTCACATAGCAGCTATTGATTTAAGTACATGTGTGAGTGCATAGTGTCATAGGTAGGTAATATGCTATTGGCCCTAGGGCCTACGGCAGCCTAGCCATATGCTACCCTGGCCTTTGACACACATGTACTTTGATTTCACTTGCCCCTGCCAACCTGAACCACAGAGGTGTTTCCTGGGGTGTATTACCAATCTCCCACACAATCATCAGGGGTATTTATAACAATTGCTAAGGAGGAGCCTTGTTTGCTATTGCTATGTGATCAATTCCAGTGTATGGCATATCTCTGAGATGGGAACCTATTCCTTCAGCATGTGCCATTTAGTGAGCTGACAAGGTTTAGGGCCCTAGAGTGTGTATCCCGGAGGGATTGTGATATGTTGCCATGGTGGCTGTCACCCAGCTATGGGTGTGACATACCTCTGTATGTCCGGCAGAGGTCACCTCTGTGTGGCCAGTATGCAATACAGTGTACTTGTGGTTTTGTGAGTCAGTCTGCATAGGGCATCTGTTTGCATCCAGTATTACCCTCTGGGGAGTCTGTCTGTGGCCTGTTCACCTGGTGTAGTTGTCATGTTTAGTACATACCACACAGGGCATTGTGATGAGTAGAGGGGAAATCTACCCTATACTTCCATAGCTGACACACCTGTTGTCATGACACATACCACACAGACAGATTACAGGTGTAGTGTGGCACTGTCTTCATCAAAGCGGAGGCTACTGTCCACCTGTGTCCCATGTTCCCTTATCACACCTTTACTGTTAGGTAGATCTCTACCTATGTGGTAGTTAATGGGTGCACTGTTTTGGGAAGGTGTAATGGCACTGCAGTATCAACACTTGTCTACAGTCCATGCCTTGGTCACCACACACCTGTTGCGGTACATATGAACCCATGTCTCTCTGTCTGTCTCTCTCACTCTATATGTATATATATATATATATATATATATATATATATATATATATATATATATATATATATATATATATATATATATATATATATATGTTATATATATGCATATCTATACACATACATGTACACATCCATTGTTGTACACATGGATGTACATATAGGCACATGTACAGTTCACCTTTCATGGTGGGGATATCACTTATGCGACAGTTGTGGGATGTACAGGTATGTGATTAAATTGCACAGTGTTGTGCAGAATGCATGTGGATGTCCTCAGCCCTTGTAGCATTAGCAGACCTCACTGGCTGTAACACAGCAGATCTGACAAATCTGTCCCACAGCATTTAACCACCACATGACATATATCAACACTACCATAGCTGGCCTTAGGCATAGGCCAACTGGGCAGCCGCCTAGGGCGCCGCTCTAGCAGGGGTGCTTTTCCACTATTTATGTGGTGTAGTAAGACAAGGATGGGGGCACCAGGAAGTGTGGTAGGGGGTGCCATGGAGCCCTTTTGCCTAGGGCACCAGTTGACATACGGCCGCTGCTGCGCACTGCATGCTGTTTTCTAAGCCACACACTATGACCTACATGGATATATGCACATATCAACCTTCACTGACAGATATCTGTCCACCCTTTACTAACAGTTGCAGTATGTCCCTTGCCCTATGCACATGTGCAGCTACAGATAGATACATACTGCTGCCACACATGGATGATTTGCAGTGTGTAGAGTACTCTTCAGGAACATCTACAACATGCCAACACATACATGAGAGTTACATACCTTACCTTAGTATTTCCCTGCTCCGTGTGTTATGGTTTTGTAGTTTTTTTTTTTATTGGTGTTTTTTTTTTTTGTTTTCACCCTCTATTCAACATTCTGTCTCTGTTTCTCACTCTGTTCTGTTCTGTCTGTGTCTGTGTCCGTGTCCGTCTCTCTCTCTCTCTCTCTCTCTCTCTCAGCACCTGCAATGATATAATTGCATGTGTGGACTCCAGGTACAGCCTGCTTTTCTAGGTATCTGCACTTGTGCATGTGACAGCCTCTGCACCAATTGCTGCCCACCATTCAGTAATTGCATGCAGCCTGCTGTTTGGTGATTGCATTACTCACTTTGATTGCAGCCCACTGCTATAAAATGCTAGTTTAGGTAGACATAGCCCTTTTAGATTTTCAAGGTGGGGCCCATGCTTGTTTGCTCTGGACACCGTTGTGCCAGTCTGAAGTTTGGTATATGTCTCTTATCTGATGCTAGGGTTGTAGCCAGTTATATGCATGTTGTACTCAAACCTGAATGTTGTTGCTTCCAGTACACACATCTCAGTGTAGACATGTACACACCCCTCCAAATGCTAATACAGGATACATGGGAGTATGTACTTTTTTCTCACTTACACAATTAACTGCCATACAAATGTGGTTATTGCACTGTATTCCTGTGGCCAGTATTAATCCTGGTCTGATACTGTGTGGTGTTTGTAAGGTGCTACTGTAACATTATTCCCTGCTAGGATGGCTGGTTCTCCTTTCACAGTCATGCGTGACGCTTAGTGATGCTTAACTAAGCATACACATGCGCACACTCACTTAATCTCACTTGCTACTGCTTAGAAGTGCTTACTCCTGCTAACCCCTGCACTAATTTCTTTTAAAGAAAAGAAAATGGGGAGATAGGAAAGTGGTGAAAAAGGGGGCACAAAGAGGGACACACAGTAGGTAAACAAGCTCGGGATGTGCAGGACGGGTGTAGGGAAGGTCCATAGCTGCCCATTTCTTTAACAGCAACAGCTTACATGTTTGTCCATTGGACATGTGTGCGAAATGGGCAGCTATGTATGGGGCGTAATTTTTTTATGGGTACAGATTTCCCCTTTTTTTTTTTCAGGTGAGAGTGAGAAGTGAGGTAGAGGAAGTAGGTATGTCCAGGGAGGTAGGTTGGGAAGGTAAACAGACAAGATGCATACAGGGGCGGTGTATGACACATGGGGTGGGTGAACACAATTGACGGGGTCGGATGTTTGGAAATCGCAAGCCCATGAGCCCACAGATGGTAATAGTGGAACTGAGATCCCCACCCATGGGCAGTCACCACTGAACCTTCACAGCCCCGCGGGTGTCTGTGCTGGGGGCTGCATAGGATGGGCAGGCTCACCTGTGAGATGCACCACTCTCGCCTCAAGCTGGTGTAGGGGATCAGCAACTGAACGCTGGATCTCCCTATGCACCACAGCTCGGACCCTTCGAAGGGTGACAGGTGACCCTTCTCTGCCCACGCTTGCACGGGGGGGGGGATGAGTTCCATCCCCTGCAGCACTTCCACCCGAAGGTGGCACAGGACCAGCGGAGGAGGGGAGCCTGGGCTGGGCACTGGACCTGCTGGTGCCAGGTGCACTCGCCAGCTGAGGAGGGACAGGTGGGTCTGCTGGGACCGGCCTTCCCATACGTTCTGTGATTAGGTGTGTTTAATTACAACATAAGGAAAGCAGCATTCCAGATTAGTTGTAACAGTATGCAATGATATTCCCATTAACCCAACAAAGGGTACAAGAGTTGAACAGCAAGCATAACACATGCATATATTTAACCACAGTGGTTATTCCAGCAGCATGCAGGGATGTTTGGTAGCAACAAGCCACCATGATTGTGGAGTTTAAACAGGGCACATGCATCAACGTGAATGAAAATATTTATAGAACTATAGGACATATGTCCCAACAAATATTTAAGATTACACATACCCACTGAGGTGTGGAATTGCATGGTTTATGCACATACAGTAGGGTGTAAAAAAAACATTGGTTAACATCTTATAATGACCTTTTAGTCTACACTACAGTCCTAGTGACTGCAAGTGTATATCCCCTACCTGTATTATTACACTTGCCACCATACATTAGGTTGTGTAATGGGTTTGGCTAGTTCAATATATGCCTGACCTATATCTGACATACTAACTGTCCAGAATGCAGATGTTATTGCTACATATTTCTTGATTGCATTTATATTTCTTTATCTACATATCTGGGATGTTTTCACATGACATTTTCACTTCGATTTGTACAGAACCCTGCATTTCTTGACATACACTCACATTTCTGGGGAAAAATTACATGCTACACGTGTGCTAGGTTTACTTATTCATGCCAGCCAGTAACTGACTATTGTGGACTGTATATATGTTTCACAGCTACTAGCACTTCCATCACCCACTTTATATGGGACTGCACAACTCTGGGTTGCCAGCACCTTTTCAAATAGTACTGTTTGTATAATGCAAGGGTACAACAACATTCAGACTCTATGACACATACAAACTCTGGGTTTTAGACCTTTATTAATGACATTACACACTTTTCCACAGGCTCACTCCTTTATTTGTTTTAATGGTGTATATGGCAGACATGTTCAAGACAAATTATACCTTTATTAATAGGTTAGAACAATCTTTTTTCAGGCTCACTCACTTATGTTATACGACAGTGCCTGCAGAGATATTATTCCAGACATATGTTACCTTTCTTAATGGGTTACTACACTCTTTTTCTGCCTCTCTGACGTTTTTATCTGACAGTACATGCAGAGGACTTATTCAGGCCATTTTATGGTTGTATTATTGGACTACAACACTTTCTTTCATGTTCTCTCCCATATTTTATATAACAATACATGCAGAATAATCACTAACCTGCCTGTTGGTGCAGCCTTAGCAGCTTATCAGCATAGGCTTGCTGATTCGTAACACGGTCACCTGCAGCTGTAAAGTAAATAAAGTGATATTGAGACATACCTATCCATTATACATACTCCATTATCAATTCTTACATACTGCATTCCATGGCTACGTACTCAGTTGTGGGGCATCCCGCATCCCACGGGCCTCCTGTATCCATTGGTTCAGGTGGTCCTGCTTTCATCTCTTCAGGTTTGCTTGGTGGCGATGGACCTGCTCACCAGTCCAAGGAACGCCTGTGGCACTGGTGAGGTCACAAGCTAACCGGTTCCAAGCCTCTGCCTTGTACTCCGTCCCTTGGAACTGGCCCTGCAGGAGTCTTGACTTGTGATGGTGGACAAGGAGCCAAACCATGTAATTGGACTCCTCGATGCCCCAACGTTATGCTCGGAAGCGTGTTCCCTCTCCGACACCAGACATTCTAACTGCAGATGTGAGCTACAATCAGTTATGGCATGTACTTCTGCCTGTGGGGCTTAAATATGCCGCATTTCCCGCACTTTTTTGTGATTGGCCATTTTGTAAAATTCACGGCTGACTGCAGACCTGCTTAGTAATGGTTAAACTACCATTCATAAGTATATGAATGTTAATAGTGGCTGTTTCCCCTTTGTTGTCATGGCTTAGTGGTTCTGTACTTTGCTTCTGATGCACAGAGTCCTGGGTTCGAACCTTGTCATTCATTTTATACTATCCAGACAGGCTAGGGGGTGTGGCTGCATTTAAGCAACTTTGCTCTACGTTGCTCCTCGGTGCCCTGGTTGGCACGGCGCACACATCTGCGCAATTAAACTATGGGCAACTCTATTGCACTGGGTAAAGTGCTATTAAACTATGGGCAACTGTATTGCGCTGGGTGAAGTGCTATTAAACTATGGACAACTCTATTGCGCTGGGTGAAGCGCTGCTTAACTGCAGGCAATTTTATATCAGGATCCTTTAAAATATTTATTTTGTTCACTGATACATTGGCCATTTCACTGCTTTTTAGTAATGTTTAAACATATTTGTCAAGCATTATTTCATATACTGATTTAAAAAAATAAATACGAAGGGGAGTGGTGGGACTCGAACCGTGAATGCCTCTTCTTTGTGCAAACACTCTACCATTATGCTATTGCTATTTGGTGTGATTTGCATAAACATTCTTTCTTATGCTCTTCCATGTCAGAATTGCTAACTCTAGCTAAGCAATGGGCACACCCGTGCACACAAATATGGGCAGCTATTTTGGGAATTTAAAAAAATAAATTTAATGTTTTGTGTTTTAGAACTGTGATAGGGGTTTACAATATCAGGGAGTGTGGTGTATGGTGCAGGGACATTTGAGCGGACACGCTCTTGTGTATCTGCTTTTTTTACTTTTAAAACACTTGCAGGGGCGTGGACATTTAGACTGCTCGGCAGTCGGACACGCCCCCTGTTTTTTTACATGGTCCGTGTAAGACTTACGGTTGAGTCAGCATGCCCTCATGCATATTCATGGCACGCTGACGTCATACCGTTCAACTGCAGCCTCCAAGTAAGACTTATTAAGTCTTACACTGAGGATTCGTGAATCCGGGGGATATTATTTCCCTACCTATTTGAACTACCATAAAAAACAGCAATTTTCACTAAGCTAACTAAACTAAGTTAGTTAATAACATAATACTGCAACTGTATACTGGTTAGAGTATTTTAAGGTGGAGCAAACCTACCTCTAGTTACTACACAATCCTTATTATGGTGCCTCAATCCCACGTCCTAACATATGCAAGAACAAATAAATAATATTTAATCAGAACAGCTCTGTGCTCTGTTTAATGAGAACCCAAAAGGGGTAAAATATCAATTAATTACACTCACACACACACACACACACACACACACACACACACACACACACACACACACACTTGTATATATTGTGATCTTGCTTAGGCACATGATCATTGACTAAATATAATAACTTTTGTTATGTTAAATTAAAGCACATAGTACTATGTCTAATATATATATATATATATACATACATACATATCAAATTAACTCTGAAACATTCCTTGTAATAAAGCTTAACTTGTTAAAGTACAAATAAACCAGAATACATGGTTACAGGTATAACACTGATATAAATAAGAGTCATTTGAACATTTTCTTAAATAATGAATACACACTGAAAATTTAAGTACACTGAACTAGTAATGCTTTTATAAACCTTTTATGCCATTAATATACATCCAGTGGGACATCATACTAGTATGAGCTGATAAATGATTTCAAGTATAAGCGGACATAATAATCCACTGAAAGAGGAGCAATTTCAATTTTAAGCTAAAATGTATCCCAAAACAAAACTACATCATTTTATTTGGAATTCTATTTGTAACTACCTTATTTATTTCATTTTGATAACCAGATAGGGGAGCTAATCAGAAGACTCTTTTCTACCATGATCCAATAAGCAAGGCAGAATAAAATGCAAAATACTTTGACATTAAGGTAAACACAGCAAAATTGCAGCATATATAGACATTAACAAAGCAGGGTACATAGACATTAAATGTGCACAGACAATTTTAGTAGATTAACAATATCTTGTAAATGTCATAGTCATCTATTAAAATATTCACATTAAATACATTTTAAGGAATAAAACAAGTCAACAAATGTTTTAGACAACAGCAGTGTACTGTAAAGATAACCCTGATAAAATCAGTACTGAAAAGCTATGACAGGCAAAGAAGGAAATAAAGTTATGTGTTTTAGCCATTGTCACGGAAACAATTGCATATTGTTTCATTTTATAGATAGTCCTTACATTTTTTCTTAAAAGACTGTAGAGTATTTAGTTGCCTAATTTCTGGTCAGATGTGTTTCTGAACAAAAGGACTGAGCTTACATAAAGCTCTCTCACCTGTCATTTTGAATCATGGCCTGCCTAGGCATAGACAGCTATCTTGTTGTCCCTGAATGAGTAAGTTTGCTCTTTAAATATTAATTTTGATATAAGTTGGAGTGGGGGCAATATCCTACATTAATCATTTTAAAAAACAAACAGCTGAAAATTAAGGTGGCTTTGTGGTTTGCTGTCAGCCAGTTTACGGCTTTCAATAGGTTGCAGTAGTGCATATTTGGTGCAGTGAGCAGGGTGAAACTCTTATTCTTGTTTAGAGCAGCTTGAATAGTGTGTTTTTGAAATGTAATGAAAGGTAAGCATTCTGTTTTGCGTCACTGTTTGGGGTGTTTTATTATTCTATTTTATCAATAATTATTATTTCTCTCTTTCAATGATTTTTTAAAAATAAGATAGTTTCTTTTTACTAAAATAAGAACTGTAAAAGTTTATTATAATAGCAATAGGAAAAAATTTGGTTAAAGGGTAATGTATAATACAAATAATCACGGCCATGTTCTAAAAACAGAGAGACAAATGTTAGTAACTAGATGATTAATATAAGACATGCATAGCAATTTTAAAAGGAAATGACAACTGTTCCACTATGAAGCCTCAAATGGCAACAAGCTGATGAACCACATTGCTGAATACAAAAATCTGAAATACACAAGGGTAAATACTCAAACTATACGCATTTTTTGCAAGGGAGTAAGCACCCATACTCCCCGAACGTATACTAATTCTGCTGTCACACAAATGTGATATAAAGAGACATCTCCCAAAAACAAAGCAGTGACTATTGCACATAGATAAAACTGCACTGGCATTGATTTCCAATGACAAACATTAACATTTTGATCTTCGGCATTTTGTAATTCAGGGATCTAATGTCTGTGGAATGTGAACTCAGTGACTTGTAGAGAAACATCCCCTTTTAGATCTCACACTTTCAAACATTAAAATAAAAAAGCATTGTAAATGAAATCAAATAACACTGGCAACTCTGATTAGAGAGTACCACAAAATTTCCTATTTTCCTTATACAGTTATGGTGAATAACATGTCAGCAGCAGTAAAAGTCCAGCAGTTGGCGAAATGCTCTCTGTTCATACAGTCCAAATAAAATCCAAAAAGAAAGATAATATACCATGGCTAAAAGTACTAAAAATACTTTAATACGCAGTAAAACAATCAAAATGGTAAGTGTTTTCACAGTCTATTTTCACAACTGCTTCTTCAGACCTAACAGCATAAACCCACACCACCATTTATATTAACAAACATCCAATCAACATTCAACATTAATTAAAACATCATTATTCAATCAATTAAGACAGAACAGAGAATACATTCTTCAGTGTGTCAGGTGTCATGCTTTCAAGACTGGTTTCAAAGACACACTTTCATTAAGCCCAAGAAATTTATCACCATTTAGTCGTATTATCCACTCCTGTTCTTTTACCTCAGTTAGGTTCTTAAAATCTCCCCCTCTCAAGTTAGTAACTAAAACTTCTAACACTAAAAACTTAAGATTATGGTTCTGCCCCTTATCAAGAACATGCTGGCCTAGGGCATTAGTTGTTTTCACATTCTTAATATCATTGACATGCTCTAATACATCTTTCCTACATAATAGGTGTAACATACCACACAATATGCAAAATAAATCAAGTCCTTAGTGTGACAATCAGCATAAAGGGATGTTTCAATAACAAACGTCTGTAGTGGATGTGTAAACCTATTACCTATATGTATGTATTTGCATGCCTTACATTTCCTACAACAAAACGTACCATCACGTCTGATGGAGGGGTGTACAAGTCCTTCATATTCTTGTAACATAGCGGTTTCTCATTCACTATTCTCCCTATTTTCTCATCAGACTTTAAAATTGCCCAGTTCTTCTTGAAAATATCACAGACCACATTAATATTACTAGAATATGTTAATGTCAGTCTAATTTAATTCCTGCGTCCCTATTAACCTGATTGGCTCTATATCAGATAATCGAAGTTTCAGAACTTCGAACACCATATGGTCGATCCCATATGATCGAAGTACTGAAACATCAAATATCTGATAAAAAAAAAAAAGAAAAAAAAAACCAAAAGTAACTGCTTTAAGCAGTGGGTAAGCCCCCCTGCACCCCCCACACCCACCGCGACTTAAATATACCAACTCCGAGATCGCACAGAGTATGGTGCGGAAAGGCAAGATTTTCCTTTGCTTTGCTGTAGCGCGATCTCATAGTTGGCATATTTAAGTTGCTCAATGTTATGCAACTTTGATCACTAGTGCTCGATGTCTAGTGATTAGAAGTTGTAAAACTTCGACAATTTAATATAGACCTACCTGATTGTATCTACATGGACTAGGAACAATACAGTCTACCTATGCCCTCTATCTCTAATAACAACTCTTCAATGGACTTATCAACCTCATTACTATAGTATCCTCTCTCAGAAAAATTGTGTCTTAGCTCCACTAGTGCTTTTTCTAAATCATCTTCATCTGTATGTAACCTCATAGTTCTAATCACCTCTCCCTTCACAGCATTATGTGGCACATGACGAGGATGCATACTACTATAGTGAAGTAAGTTATTCTTTTTGTATTCTTTTATAAAAAAATTTTGACTCTGCCTCCTACTGTCTTACTAATACCTACATCCAGGAAACTACTAGACTGCATTGAACAAGTATATGTAAACTTTAAAAATGGTGTTGTAGAGTATAAATATTCAACAAAACCTTTTACTAAGCTTAATGGGCCTTTCCATAAAATAAACCTATCATCCACAAATCTTCTATAATGAAAAATATAATCTACAAAAACATTATTCTTAAATACAAATTATTGCTCCCATCTAGCTAGAGCAAGGTTGGCGTAGGTTTTGGCACAAGCCGTGCCCATCGCTATGCCAACCTTCTGTAAATAAAACATTCCACTGAAAATAAATACATTGTTGTTCAAAACCAGGTCCAGTAAAGTGAAAATTAAACTAACTTTGTCTGATGTCATATAGTTTCCAAGCCTCAAAAAAGACCTGATGTTCTCAATACCTTATTCATTGGGTATCACAGTAAACAAGGAGGCTATATCTAGTGTAATAAAAGCAGAATCATCATTAACATTCACATTGCACATGACATGAAACAAATCATGTAAAAAAAAAGCCCAGTATCCTTTAGGACTGTAGCAACAGTATCTACAACTGGTCTTAAATTCTTCTCAATGTATATCGAAAGAGGCTCTGTAGCCCAGCCTCTACTAGAAACTATTGAGTGCATAAGGGGACACTCTATATTCTTAGGTGCTTTAGGAAGTCTATAAAGAACTGGTGTCACTGAATACTTAACCAAGAAATAATTATACAGATCTTCTGTGAAAGATCAGCTTTGTCATACATAGATCAAATAAATAAAATTTTATACGTTCAATGCCATACAGCTGATTCTTAGAGATCAAAACATATACTGCATTGTCAAAAAAAATTTCCAACATTCTCTCAATATATACAGTTTTGTCTAAAAGCACTATACCCCCTCCTTTGTTGGCCGATCGAATATCAATCGATGACAGCCCTTTCAACTCTTTCAGTGCTTCACATTCAGAGGGTTTCAAGATAAAAAAGTACAACTATTATTACTAGACAAAGTTGAGCATATTTCCTTTTCACTCACATTAAAAAAAACACTTCCAATGTTGGGGTAGTATCAGGTATATAAGTGCTAGGTTTTCTAAAAGTCTCAACGTATTCACTATCCTGAGTAAACTCTAGATGCAAAGCAATATTTCTCATGAACATCTTTAATATCATATAAACATTTTCTATGTCCGTTTTCTGTGCAGGGACAAAATAAAGTCCTTTCCCTAACAGTCTTATTTGTTCTGATGTTAAACTAACAGATGACAAATTAAAAACTAGCTTATTAGAGCCCTGCTCTATGTCATTACCTTGTCCAGAGGAGTAAATTTATGTTGGAGTCATCCCTTCCTAGAACAGCTCCTCGATCTGCCATTCCTGTGATCTTGTTGTATCGGTAGTGGCTCTTTCAATAAAAAACTGAAGAGCAAATGGGTGACAAAGTCATCTCTCCATTAGAAGCCTTATTTCTTGTTGATGACTCAGTGTTCATTGTATTTGCTGCTGTATTAGAAAACTCAGTTGTTCAAATGGTGCTCTCTTTGTTATGTGATGTCACTTCCTCCAAACCATTCAGTTGAGCCTCACTCTGTCTTAAAGGAGACAGCATGTTCTGCCTTAAAAGGGACAACACATTTTCATCAGAGTTCTGTTCCACTTCATTATTAACGATGTTGTTAGTATGAATTGTATCCCTCATATCTTTCTTTGGCCATGCAAACACAGTCACTGCACTAAATACATTTAAGTCCCTCTGTAGCTTATGTGTTTTGTCTGTTGTCTCTTGTCATAGGCTGCAACCTTATCAAAAAGTAAATCAAGTTCGTCACTGATAAGTTCATATGGAAAATCTCTATGAATAAGTACCTGCATCCTCTTAACATCCTTTAATAGCGCTTCTTCCATAGGAGAAAAATGTTCATTCAGGAGGCGCATATAATCAAGTCCAAGTTGTAGATTTAGGCTCTGCCATCATTTCAGCAGTTCTGGATAGAGATCTCCATAGGTCAGCATCTTTAAGATGCACAGCCCCCTAGGTACAACTTTAAAATGTATGGCAGCTTCAAAGTATAGTCTCTGCCATTGCAAACGTTTAAATTCATACAATTTATTTTCATTTTCTCTAATTGATGCTCGAGGTTTATCATTCATACTGACATCCTCACTTACCACTGCAGTTCTTAGTCCAACAGAATTATTAAGCAGTGGGTTTGCTTCTATAACCAATAATCTGTTAAAATGTCCACTCCAAGCAGCATTTCCTATGGTTGGGTTATAATCCAGTTCAATGACTGCACTCTCAGCTATGTCTAACACACCGGAACCCTAAAAAGGAACAACGCAGCAGCAGTAAAAGTCCAGGAGTTGGCGAAATACTCTTGGTTCAAACAGTCCAAATAAAATCCAAAATGAAAAAGAGTATACCACAGCTAAAAGTACTAAAAATACTTTAATACATAGTAAAACAATGAAAATGGTAAGCGCTTTCACAGTTTATTTTCACCAATAGGTTTACACATCCACTACAGAAGTTTGTTACTGAAACTTCCCTTTATGCTGATTGTCACACTAAGGACTTGATTTATTTTGCATATTGTGTGGTACATTACACATATTATGTAGGAAAGACTAATAGATGCTTAAAGGAGAGTATTAGACCATGTCAACGATATTAAGAATGTAAAAACAACTAATGGCCTAGCCCAGCATGTTCTTGATAAGGGACAGAACCATAATTTTAAGTTTTTAGTGTTAGAAGTTTTAGTTACTAACTTGAGAGGGGGAGATTTTAAGAACCTAACTGAGGTAGAAGGAGTGGGTAATACGACTGAATAGTGATAGATTTCCTGGGCTTAATGAAAGTGTGTTTTTGAAACCTGTCTTGAAAGCATGACACCTGATACACTGAAAAATGTATTCTCTGTTCTGTCTTAATTGATTGAATAATGATGTTTTAATTAATGTTGAATGTTGATTGGATGTTTGTTAATATAAATGGGGGTGAGGGTTGTATGCTGTTAGGTCTGAAGAAGTAGTTGTGAAAATAGACTGTGAAAGCACTTACCATTTTGATTGTTTAACTGCATAAAGTATTTTTAGTACTTTTAGCCGTGGTATACTCTCTTTTTTGGATTTTACAGAATAAAATGAACAGTGGTTTCAACACTTCAGTTACATTCATGAGCAATAGCCTTGCAAGTGTTAAAAACTCTCCCTGGGATTCAGGAATCTTAAACTTTGCGTGAAGCCTACATGAAGTTTACATGTTTGCGTGGTGATGCACGGTGAGCAGCAGCGCTCATTACATATTCATGTTGCACACTGCATTTAAATGTAAATAACCAAGGTTTCATGCCTGACAACATTGTTGCCAGTCAGGAAACTGTGCAAAGCAACATGAATAGAAATCCTGTTTACATTAGAGCACAGTCGGTTAGTGTGTTTGCATGGAATGCCACAATGATCACCGGGATTTAACCTATATAGTTCTTATAGCTCTCAATCTCTTAGCGCAAGACATCTGGTCAAAGCCCAACATAATGGGTGGACAATTATGCAGAAATAGGGATAGATTTGACATATTTGCTCTTTAGAAATGTGCTAGAATATTAATGTTTGTGTTAAGATACAATTTCTGAAGGATTTGAAGTCTGAAACTCAAAGTATGTAATTATTTAGCAATATCAGTCCTAATATTATCCCAGTGATATGGTAGAAAACCACAAATTTTATAAGGAACAAACCAAAACATATAAGGCAAAATTCTGGACATACTGTGAAAATCTGGGCAGTTGAGCAATATGATATTTATATGGTCCAAACACAGTACAGGACACTGTATACAGTGCATGGTATTGTGAAATCCCATTCCTGACATTCTGTACCGATGCTGTGTAAATGATCTGTAAGGGTACATGGACTGCCATGTAAAATAAACACTCAGGGAAAGTGTGTGTGCATTGAATAGGGACACAGAGATGAATTGTAGGAATGAACACAGGGAAAGAGGACAGGTGAAACATCCTAATATATAGCAGATGAGGACGTGTCAGTGGAAGACAGCTGTAGCAGCAATACGAACCACATATCAATATGGTACAGTAGGGACTGCACAATGTAAATGTGTATTATGTAACTATCATACAAGGTAACATAATGGCGAAGATGTCTGTGAGAGATAAGCACCCTTACATGAATAATGCAGAGAACATCTATCAGGGATGCTATATAAAATTGGGTAGGGTGCAATTTGTAAAGCTGTACAAACTAATTTGTCTGAATATGAGTGTAATCTCAGCAAGGGTCTCCAACAAGTGGGACAACAAAGGTTCATGGACAACGTTAAAAGAAGTATCCATAATCATGGACAATATCAGAATAATACCACCAGTAATCCCATGTCTCTGATATAACATGTGCGAATTAGAGTGATCAGAGATGGTTCTGCACACTTGTACAACTATTATGACAATTCTATGATTGTAATCACGCACACTGTCTTGATACTGTAACATCTTCTGGAGGTGTTAGGAGGGACACTGCTATACCTGTATGTGACATTCTGATCAATACAAGTTAGTTGAGTGGTGTGCATGGCATATATATGTATATGTGTGTGTGTGTGTGTGTGTGTGTGTGTGTGTGTGTGTGTGTGTGTGTGTGTGTGTGTGTGTGTGTATATAGTGTGTATATATATATATATATATATATGTGTGTGTGTGTGTGTGTGTATGTGTGCCACAATCCACACTGTCACCAATGCTGCCCATTCCATAAATATTGTCAACAGCTATGCATGTGCTGTGTGTATCACCGGAACAGGTATCACAAATGCATCTGGTGTAACAACTTGATAGGGTTTTTGCACAATCAGACAGTAATGTTTATGCCACAAAAAGAATACCTAGGTATGGCCAATAAGATGTGTGACAGTTCACTGTGGCAAAGGTGGTACACTTCCGTTGCACATCACTGGAAGATGTGTAGTGAGGTACATGAAGAAGGGTGCATTTTACTCAGTCATTGGTGTGATGAAAACTGTGAACTATGGAGGTATTATGGCCTGTGATGTGAATGTCATTCACATACTCAGTAATTGTGTGATATACAAGGGAATACTCAGCACTGTGGCCACATGCTGGCGGAAGTTCCACATAACATCTACCCCAGGATAAAGGTCACATACATATTGGTCTGATTATAGGGTGTGATGTCTACATTATACTTGGGTTGTGTGTTTGTTTTCCTGACTTAACAAATCCCCCCCATCTTTTCATGTCATTGCAGGTGTTGTCATGGTTGTGGCAGCACTCTTTGGTATGTGTTGATACTGTCTGTATTATACTAATGTCACAGTTGGAGTCAATGATTGTCTATAACCTGTAGTCCTTGAGACAGCTGTTTTGACACAGGATGTGTATGTCACTTGTCATGTATGTGACTTAAATAATGGATAGGAAAGGGCCTAGCAGGCAGCCCTGATGTATGGACCTGATCAATGGACCTGAGATACAGTTCACTTCACACATTTCAACATATTGAGATGTCACTTATGTGATACAGTGGTCTCCCACTTGGTGATATAGGTGTTTATGGCCACATCTGACAGTGCTAAGTGAATACCTCAGTTTGGATTTGTATCAAATGCCTTGGCTTTTTCCAAGTACAAAAAGATGATAGTGTTTCATCATTCATTTCCTTGATGACCTCTTTGAGGACATCTAACAGATGTAGCATTAACAACTCAGATAGTTCTGTTGCACACAGCTGGGTTATTACTAGTGTCCATTTATAAAAGGTCCATGATGACATGTTGATCTACCTCACAGATGAGTAGAGTTAGTATGTGTCTAGACATGCATGTATCAGGTGATGTTCCCCACAACTCAGATGGATGAAAGTTGATGTACACCCTTGTACAGGAACATAGTCTGTGTGGAGGGTGTGTTGAAGTGTGTATTCAACCATATCAGGAAGGTGTATGTGCTGAGTTACGTGATATGCGATTTGTGATGTTGTCATAGCCCATTGATTCTGTGTGATAGGCCTGGATGAAGGTAAGACAGTGCATACTGGCTATTCTGATCTGGCCTATGGTTTAGACACTATCTCTCTTGCAGATATCAATGAAAAATTCTTCCAGCTGGGGATTAACCCTTACATCACTTCATGGGTAACAAATTAGCTCACTGTCAGAATACATACTGTGAAAGTTGGTGAATCAACCTGTACCAGTAGAGCTGTCACCACTGGTGCACTCCAGGGATCTGTGCTTGGCTCTTTACTGTTTGGAATCTATTTCTCAACAGTTCAGGCTAAAGTATACAACCCTTGACTTACCACGTTTGTGAAATTTTGCATACTAGGTGCAATCATTGAGTCTACCTATAATGATAACATACTACAGGAGGGGCTATCACAGACAAATGATTGGTGACAAAGCTACACAGGCCACAAATGAATGCAAAAATGTGTCTTTATGGTGTCCTTCTGAAAAGTGGAATTCCCTGCTAATTACAGCATTGACAACAGTCCTGCTATACAGAAACCCAGTGATGCAAGCACTGGAACACATGTAGATAGCAATCTGAACTTAGACCACCAAGTGTCCACACTGGTATTGAAAGCCTACGTTGTGCACATCATAAGTCATGCCTTCATATTCAGATCTGAGGATGATATTACAGCACTGTACTCAAAACTAATCAGAAGACTAATAGAGTATAATGTTTTCTTTTACATGTTACTCACCAGACACATGCAACAGCTGAAGAGACCAGAGGAGTTTCTCACAAAGTAAACACAGGGCCTACAAACTATGTCACAATGTATGTGGATAGACTGAAAGCAATGTCACTGTAATTTGGATTGCACAAGATGAGGTGACTTCTGCCTGGCCTCCAGACCAATCTCTAACCCTGCCCTAGTGGGAATATTGCACATCTACAAATCAGATATAGCTGATTACATCAGCAGTGTTTGGTGAGGAGAATATGGTAATAACAATGCCCCACATGCTGGTGTAAAACTCTCTGTAATGCCAAGCAACAGCACACACTCACTCACTCACACACACACACACACACACACACACACACACACACACACACACACTTGACTGCAGTGAGAATAGACCCTCTAAGTCTCTAAGTACACAGACTGCATAACTCTATATTTAAGGCAAGCACCACAACTCAAGTTTTACTGGGAGTGTCTCAGACTGCACTTTATAGCTGATGACATCAGCAGTGTCTGCTGAGGAGAATATGGTAATAACAATGTCCCACATGCTGGGGTAAAAGGCTCTCTGTTAGGTCAAACAAGAGTGCGCACACACACACACACACACACACACACACACACACACACACACACACACACATACATTGGGAATAGAATCCTTACCTAAGCACACAGACTACATAGCTTAGTACTTTATGCAAATTCCACAGCACAAGTCTGACTTTAACAAGGCTGCAGGACAACTAACAGTGGGTGATATCAGCAGTGTATGTTGGAGAGAAAATGTTGGAAGGCCTACATAAAATGGATGTGAAGGTATGTGCAAGTGTCAAAATACAGTCTATTCATGGGATTGGAGTGGTAATTGTAAGATACATACTTATGTTCATCTGCCTAGACACACATATGCATTAGTCAGAACAGAACCCCTACCTAAGAAATCCCAATCCCTCAGAGACACATGCTCCAGAGATCTAAACCTTGTCATCACAATGAACAAAACATGCTGCAGGGATAAGCTCCTGACCAAGAGACTCCCCAGACTGTGGAATAGACTGTCCATACATGTCAAGCAGAGTGCATCTTTGGCCCTCTTCAAAGGGAACCTTGATGATTGGATGGGAGTTACAAAATTCACCCCAGGGATCACATCAGTCACCCTGCTAGATAGGGGCCCAGGGAAGTAAATACTGTGGAAAGAAATAGCCAGGGAATTGTTATGGCTAGGCTTGTACAAGCCCTAGGGCTGATAGCCTAGTACCAACCTATGAACCTAAGTACAAAAACTACAGAGTTCACTACTTTAAGCAAGTGCCATGGCACAAGTCTGACTTTTACAAGGCTACAAGACAACCTATAGAAGATGACATCAGCAGTGCATGCTGAAGAGAAGATGTTGGGAGGCCTGCAATAAAATGGATGTGTAGGTATGTGCAGGTGTCAAACAGTGTCAATTCATGGGAATGGAATAATAACTGTAGGATACACACTTATGCACGTCTGTATAGACACACACACTTGATAGGTGGGGGTTCTGTTCTCATTGCTATCTAATTACATGGACTACAGAGTTCAATACTTTAAGCAAGCACCTCAGCACAAGTCTTACTTTTACAAGGCTGCAGGAGAACTTAGAGTGGATGACATCAGCAGTGCATGTTGGAGAGAAGATGTTGGAGTACTGCATGAAATAAATATGTAGGTATGTGCCAGTGTCAAAATACTGTCATTTTATGGGATTGGAGTGGTAATTGTAGGAGATGCTCTTATGCTCTTCAGTCTAGACACACACACACACACACACACACACACACACACACACACACACACACACACACACACTTGACAGCAGTAAAAACAGAACTCCTGCCTATCTAGGTACACAAACTATAGTCAGTACTTTAAGCAAGTGCCATGGAACAAGTCTGACTTTTACAGGGCTGCAGGCCAACTTATAGTAGATGACATCATCAGTGCATGCTGGGGAGATGATGTTGGGAGGCCTGCAATGAAATTAATGTGTAGGTATGTGCAAGTGTCAAAATACTGCTAATTCAAAAAACTAGAGTGGTAATTGTAGGATATACACTTATGTTCTTCCACCTAGAAATACACACACAAACACACACACACACACACACACACACACACACACACACACACTTGACTGCAGTAAGAACAGAACCCCTACCCAAGTACACAGACTACAGCATTCTGTACTTTACACAAATGCCACGGCACAAGTCTGACTTTCACAAGGCTGCAGGACAAATTATAGTAGATAACATCAGCAGTGTGTGTTGGAGAGAAGATGCTGGGAGACCTGCATAGGTTCATAGCTTCATAGTAGGCTGCTAGGCTTATGGCACTAGGGGCTTTACTAGCCTAACTGTGTAAAAACCCAAGTACCCTTATTGAGCATAGTTAGATGGTCGTTTTTAATAGAGCAATTTTGTGATAAGCACCAACTGCTCCTGTCCATGAGGGACATTGTTGCCACCCCTAGGGTGAATTTACACTCAACCATCCCATTGTCAAAGTTGCACTTGAATAGGGTCACTCAGGAGCACTGCTTCACATGCAATGGGTGCTTATTACAGAGGAGTGGCAATCACTCGGGGAGATATCGGTCTTTCCAGCATGTCCTGCTTATGTCACAGGCTAGGTTGAGATCCCTGAAGCAAGTTATTCCTGTCCCATTTGATTTGTGGATGTCCAACATTTCCAGTAGGTCAGGATGCGAGACTGTCCTGTAGGCCAGGCATAGGTCACCTCTCAGCAACTTGTATGATACTGAATACAATGACAGGTCTTTCAGTCTTTCCATGTATGTTATGTTTTGGAGGCCCTGAATTCTCCTGGTCAGAAACCTTTGTGTTTTTCTAGTTGATGCAGGTGTCTGGTGGTGAGGTACATACAGAATGGAGCATTGTACTCAATTAGTGGTCTGATAAGGGTCAAGTACAGTGGAGCTATGACCTCCCTGGTCTTGGATTCAATGCCCTTACTTATGAGGTCCGCAATGTAGAATGTGTGCCTTATCACTATGGACACATAGTGATTGAAGTTTATATTGCTACCAGCATGTGTTCCCACGTCTCACAACACTGAGTTTGAGCTGAGAGGTGTGCTATGTATATCATAATTAGTAGGGGTACTTCTTTGCCAAAGGGGACAATCAGGCATTTATTTGCTTTAAAGTTCAGTCGGTGAGTTTGGTGCCAATCATTTATCTGTGTCAGGCCTGTCCGTTATATGTTATCATCATAGGGGACTCTATATGATTGCACCCAGTTGGCAGTCATCTGCATATTTGGTAAGACACAGGCCATCTACCTTTGCCTGGACGTCAGCTAAACAATGTCCAAATAGTTGAGGGCCCACCACAGACCTCTGTGGTATTCCAATTGTAAGTAGTCTAGTGGTGGAGGTGGACTCCCCAACTTTGACAGTGTGTGTTCTGTCATTGAGCCCATTGGCTATCCATCTTGTAATGTATGGGTTAATCCCCAGATGGAATATTTTCTTTATGATACCTGAATGAGGGATTGTGTCAAAGGCCTTGGCTAAATCAACATAGGCAGTATATCCTATTATCCCTCTTCCAGGGCTTTGGGGACATTATCAAAGAAGTCCACTAGGTTTAGTAAACAAGAGCTACCCTTGACAAAACCAAAATGGGTCAGGTCAAATGTGTTGATGATCACCTATGTCCCTGTGGATAAGGTCCATGATGGTTCTTTCCATAGCTTTGCAGATAAGGCTGGTTACGTTTATGTGTCAATAGTTCTAGTTCTGCATGTTACCAGATTGATGTGTATTGCATATCACACATTTGATAATACTTTATGTAGTGTAGCTGATATATGTATAAAAAAGTACTGAGACACAAAAGTTGCAGTGCATGGGGGAGGCAACAAATGGCTGTATTGTAAATATGTGACATATTGTTAGATAAGGTCTTCAGTTTATGTTTCCACATGTAGTTTCATGCCATAAATACTGAATGGAAAGTAAACAGCAGTAATACATGCTAATAGTTATTTTGCATAGCACAGTTTTGAGCAGTGGGTTTGCACAATGGATGGCAAAGGTTTTGTGCATCCAAGATATACGTTTCCATTACTTCCCCAGTTTGCAAGCAGTTAAGCAGTGGGTGAATGCGAACTGTGTTGCTAAAAGTCTGAGAGTTAGTACTGCATGTATGAAACACGCCTGCTGCTTAGCTGACTCTGTGGAAGCAGGAATAGATGCATTCACACATTTCTTTTTAAACCCAGATGATACTGGGTTTGAATTCAGGTGTGTGTAGTACTTTTAAATACACAGTGATAATGCAATGACATTATTCTTTATAGTACATTCAGCATATTACTTATAGTACTTTCAGCATATTTTGGTGTTTGTGTGTGTGTGTGTGTGTGTGTGTGTGTGTGTGTGTGTGTGTGTGTGTGTGTGTGTGTGTGTGTGTGTGTGTGTTGACATAGCACAGCAGGGTTAAGTGACATTGCGTCAAGTTAACCGGACACTGTCGAGCTGGTCACCATCCCTTGGCATTGGCACACATTGCCAAACTCCACGCAAACACAGAGGCTAAAAAGTGAAGGGATCCATTGCTTTTCTGGTACTTGTGTGTGTTGTGTGTGTGACTATATTTTTTGACCAGATTATAGGTGTTAAAATGGGGTAGATAGGGAAGTGATTAAATCAGGAGCAAGCAGGGGGAAGAACAAAGGGAGGTAGGAAAGAACCATAGCTATCCATTTCTTCAATAGTAAAAACTGATAATATATGCAAAATATTAGCTGAATTTGGACTGCCACCTCCAGAAAGAGGGGTGACAACTACATAATCATGTTGTGTAGCCAAATGGACCAAATCAAGTGTGTCAAGAAGACACATGTGCAAAATGGAGAGCTATGTATGGGATGATATTTTTTGTGAGACAGGTGCCCATTGTTTTCTTTAAATTCAGTAAGACAGGAATGCTAGGTAAGGGATGTAAGTATTTCTGTGGCAGATAAGGTGGGTAGGTAATGAAGCAAATGCAAACAAACAAGAAAACTAAGACAAAAGACAGGGATGGTGAGGGACAGAAAAGGTTTGGCGACACCATGATTGGGGTGAGTGAGGGGAAAATGCAAGCTCATGCCCATCAAACATGGAGACAGTGAGAATGCAGTCCTCACCCACTGGACTGACATCACTGTCCCCTTACTCCACTGATGGCTGAAGTGCATTCTCTTATGTACCATGAGGGAGAGCAGCCTCTCCATCTGTAGTACACATACACCAATGCTATGGTGTACAACCTTGGCATCTAATGGCAGGTGATGAAATCCTCACCTCCTCTACTATACCTGGAAGATATCACAGCACCAGTTGCTGAGGTAGTAGTACATGAGGGCGCAAAATATGCATCCAAACCTAACAAAAGCACTAAACTGAATAGGCAAAATAAAATAAAAATAAAATAGGGCAAGGCACCAACAAATAAATAAATAAATACAATGTTAACAACCATAACATGATAGCAGAGGCAGGGAATTAAATTGTACAATCAAGAAATTTTGCCAAACACCTATTTTGATGGTGAGCACCACACACAACTGTACCATGTTATTTCCATGTTTCTGTCTCTGTGATCCTTAACATCTTGGAAGAATTCCAGGCTATACCTCAAAGCCAGGGGAGGAGGTCCCAACTATTTCTCACTAAAGGACTGCTATACACATCCACTCAGGTTTACAGTAGCAGTTCAATGTGACACCCCTATCTCCAAGTGATTTCTTCATGGATTCATATTGAAACCTAGGAGCAAGAATTCAAAGAGAAATTGTTCTCCTACCAACAGGATCTCACAACTGATCAAGGGCAAATTACCAAAGGTGATCAGATTTTCCAACAGCCTGGACCCAGGAATGATGTATACAGTTGCCTTCTGAAGCCCATAAAATATAATAAGATCCCTTGAGAGTATGAACAGGAAGGCTATAACTAAGCCTTTGCATTCAGAAAAGTGTCATACCTTGTAACAGTACTACTGAAGTGTTTTCAGCATCAAGGACAGAATGGTGGACAAAATCACCTGCCCTGTAAAGTTTGTATAAACAGTAACCACATCAGTGCCTGCAACTCATAAAATCTGCTGTAAAGAAACTGCCAGCAAAAACTGCCTTCCTGGAGAAAACCTCAAGAAAATAGGATAGGCAAGCAGAAAGAAGACTTAACATCTGCTCAATTAATAATGTAAGACTTCTCTAGAAATTTGCAACTACAAGGAGCTTCTGGAAACATAGCTGTCGGTATAAATGCAAGAGAGAACTTGTCTGTTTGGTAGAAAGACTCCACTTTATGACCTTATCCAGGACAATCAAAAAGTAATGTCTAAGTGTAAAAACTCAACAACCAATCCAACAATTGAGCAAGATAGACATATGGATAAGGTGAGGGGACCTAATAGGCTGAAAGATGCTGAGGTGTAGATGGGATTATTAAAAACAAGTAAAGTAAAATATCTCATGAATCTGTTGTTGGTCCTATACAAATCTTTTTAAACACCACCTCTGGCTCATAAAAAGAGTCAATATTTGTGCCAATGACATTGGTGCGATAGCAGTGGTAGATGATTTGGGAGAATTTTCCAGAGAATTACATATCAACTAATCTAAAATACAGCAGCTTTTTCATGAAAAAAAAAGTGTATGCACATTAGTAGTAGGAATTCTAGAGAGTGCAATATTTTGTAAAGTATCGTGCTAAATGCACTGAAGAGGGAAATGGATCTGAATGTTATAATCATTTCAGAAATGAGCATCTCAGCCCACTGAGAAAGCTATAGCAGTATAAACAAAATGCCCAGCAGGCTCAAAGGACAAATATATGATTCATCATATGAAACTCCATTTACTGTTCAAAAGATCATACTTCAAGAAGGGTATTAAATTAGTTAAAGGAGAACAAAGAACGATTACAATAAAAATATCAGTGGGATGGAAGAAATAAGTTACGCAGGCAGCCTGTGTTCACAGCTTGCCTGAAAGAAGAGAAACAGAGACTGAGAGAGGAGGCATAATCTGGTGTCATGTGGTAATTAAGAAAAATGTAGAAACGCAGACTTGATAAGAAATAAGATGGGGAAAGCGTATAGTTTGAGTAGGCTATAAAGATGGAAGACCCATGGTGGAAATGAAGAGACACTTTACAAAGAAGGTCTTTATGCTACAAAGAGAGCTGACATAGTAGACTACACAATATGAAACAACAGGACGGACTAGCTATAGCATAGAGGATTAAAGTTGTGAGCTGTTAAACTACTTTGTGTGATGCAGGGTTTAATTCCCTCCGCCTTCATTTGCCTATTGTGTGACCTTAAGTAAATCAGTCAACCAGATAGTGTTTTGGGATAATTAGGAATTTGAGCTAGGCTCATTAATGATCTCCTTGACTGCATACCTAGTAACTACCTATGACCACTGCTAAGCTTCAGTCTCTGGCTGCATTCAGTACACCATAGCACTTTCTGCCATAGTTAAATTTGTTCAGTCATGTGCTTGTGTGTTAAACAGGTCTGACTCGAAGCAAATCATCATTTCCTTGCGTTTTGCATGGCATCCTGGAATGAGTAAAAAGCCTGCCCTTTTAGTGTTGTTTTCAAATTGAATAATGACTAGAAAGCCCTGTTTTAAATGCCGAGCAGTTTCCATGAGCTGCTTTGCAGTTCATTACTCATCAGCATCACTTCCAAATGCTGAAACATAGCATTTATCTGCTTAAAGAAATAACATACAAAAGATGTAATTTCATATTCAGTGTACAACATGGACAGTCTGTTACCAGGGATTCAGGAAATATGACACTAATGGAGCACTCCAACACAATGCATCGTTCACAGAATTCTGCTAATTTATAATTTTGTTTGTAGTATTATACATGGTGAAAATGTTATTAACTAAAAGAATGAAACAAAAACGGTAATTTTCTGCTGAAGCTTTTAAATGGCTAAGGTGCATTCACCTTTTTTGTGCAATCAGATGTATTATATAACACACTTTCAATGGAGACCTCATTAAAACAATCGGTAACAGTAACTGGTAAATTGAATGGCAAGTTTACAGTCACACCATAATTGACTCTGATAAGTTCAGCATGTGAAACTCTTTAACATGACACTTTTCCTCTAATTCTTTTAATTAGTAAATGTAGTTAACACCACAGTGTTTTATAGCACACACATTCACTCACCCCCCCCCCCTCCACTTCCCTTCCCCTCCTACACAAACCTTCTCCTCTCTTTCTGGGAAAAATAGATAATTAAGCAGGCAATAACCAGAGGTCCAATGTGACAAAATAATTGGCTTCACCGGTTAATTCTGACAGACTCCATGAAGCCTATGGTGTTATTAATGTACAGCACATTATACCCTGCCAATATTATCCTTCTGGACAGTTCAGCTTCTGTACATATCATAATTAGGATTAAACTGAAATTCTTGTTAGCCAGCAATGTTTAAATATAATGATATTAAGTCATGCAGATAGTATCATCATGTCTGCTGTCTTGGTCTGTTTTCTTTTAAATTATATTTTATTGCTTTTAACAATTGCGGCAGAAACTGCCTTATTCAAAATAATTAAAAACAATGAGAAACTTTGTAACCTGCTAGAACAGAAATGTAATGATTTAACTATTGCATTTCTCTCGTCAGATAGATGAATAGCATATCCACACCTAGAACTTTCATTAAGGACATCGGCAATGGCAGCTGCTCTAAAATTTAAAATTTCAGAAGATATTATTGAGCTCATTCTCCTCTTCCAGGTGCAAACTATCAGAATAGGCATGGATAATCTGGAAACTTCCTGGCTTTCAGAAATATCAGGCTTTTGCCTCTGAGCTTTACTTTCGCCATTCTAAAAGGAAACATGGGCATAAAGTGATATCACCTATAAAGATGCAAACTAAATTTCTGCTTATACTAGCCTGTTTAGTCTAGCAGCTTTTGGAGGTGCACATCTCTGTTTTAGATTACGGTTCTATTTTTGGCGTATTGTTTCCTGTTTTCTTTTTCAAAGTCTTTAGTCATACTTCTAAGGGGTACACAAAAAGTGAAAGGTCAGTGAGTCTTACCCTTTGTCATCAGCAGCTGATTGACACTCAGAATGACACTGAAAGATCTTTGTCATCTTGATATAGACATTAGACTTGAGGAAGAGTTAACAGGTTAGGTCAGTGATGTGTTTTCCTCACTTTCTCCCTTTTTCCAAGTTTGTGTGATCTCAGAATATATATATATATATATATATATATATATATATATATATATATAGTTTTGGGGTTTGGGAAGGCATATCACTTTTTGAGTACCAGTCTCCGAAAGCTTTAGATGTTTTCGGTATAACTAATTGCATGTTCACTAAATAAGATGCAATTATTCGTAGTAGACCCCAGTGAACCATTAGTTTGCAGACAAAATAGGTTTAGAGATAAAATGTACAATGCCAAGAGCAGATTGAGTGGTTATAGCCACCAATACAACAATTCACAGACAGTATGGCATTATGTATTCTACACAAGAATACACAAATACAGATGTGATATAATAACCTTTTACTGGCATAACATAGGTTTTGTAATTACTCAAGCTTTCAAGCTGGCATAAGCCCTTTGTCAAGTCATTAAGTGATTGATTACTTATAACTTCTGACTAAAGGCTCACTTCCCAAAGAAGTCTCTATTCTACTTGAAAATATTTCCACTGACACCTCTTTTGGATCTCAGTACATAACTCTAGTTCATATATCACTGCAGACATCATCTATGTCTTCCTCTTACCCACATACATAATCTATGTCTCACACAAAACATCATGCCACAGATTTGGAAAACTGCTCTAATTAAACCCTTCCCAAAGCAAACTAGCCCCAAGGATACCTCTTACTTCCACCTAATATGCATCCACCCAGTTCTCAGCAAACTTCTAGAAAAAATAGTCTTTATTCAACTCTGTCTATATATCCAGAAGTATCACCTGCTCTACTCCAAACAGCACAGATTCTGGCCTGGATGAAGTACTATGACACTATGGCAGCATTTTGGTCTGTAACAAATGGCATCCTGCAAAACCATAACAGTGGCCTCCTTCCTAACAGGTGCCCTATTTATAGACCTGAAAAAGGAATTGGTTGATATCGATGTGTGCACTACCCTGATAAATAACTCTAAATAAATCAATAAACATGTTCTCACTAGGAAAGTTTGTAGATTGTGATATTATTTGGGTAAGAAAGAGCAATGTCCCCAGCTCCTACTAGGATGTGATCTTCCAAGCTATGGAAGGCTACTGGAGCATTCTTCATCCCAAAATGCATCTTGTTGAACTCATATAATCCAAAAGGAGTCACACAAGCTGGCTTTAACATCACTGTGGGTGTTAGCGATACATGCTAGTAACTTTAAGTAAGGTAAATACTATTTATGTACTTTGACTTTCCAAGATGGCTGCGCACTGATCAACAGCTTAACTCCAGCTCCCCCAGTGTGAAAAAGAAAATTAAAGACAAGGTCCAGAAACTTGTCACTTTTAGTAAATGCAGATACTGGCTATAAGTACACTGCCTGGATGCAAACAAAGAAGAAAGTAAGAGTGCCTGAAAGAAAAATCAACTAGAAAAGATGAAGAAAAAACAAGAATACTGCAACTGTTCACCAAAAAGCAGTTCAAGCTCCAGCTTTGGTGTGAGACATGACTTCCAGTAATCTAAAGGATAAAAATAAGTGAAATATGCTCAGAGTTTATTAAAATAAATGAAAGACTGAAGGGGTATATAAACTCAAATAACCAAAGGCTGGAAAAAATGGAAGAACCAGTGGTCAAAAGGAAAAAAAAGACTGGCTGAGTATGAAACTGCTCAAGAAGAGGTGTTTAAAAATGGTAGAATTAGAGAACAGAGCGCATAGGGAAAATCTGAGATTTTCTGATGTACCAGAAAAACTAAAAGGAATAGACTGTATTGACTTTAAATAAGCAACTAGTGTGGTATTCCACAGCAGGAAATGTTAATTGAAAGGGCACACAGTGTGTATGCTCAAAACCTGGCCAAGAGAAAGGAGCCAAAACCTGTAAAAATACAATCCTACCAGCAGAAAGAGTAGATCCTGACAAAAGAGCGACTATTTAAAGCTGGAGACAGTAAAGAGTTTCTCTGGAAAATGATTATTCCTTGTACACCAGGCAGACGAGAAACAAATTTATTCAAGCAATCAGAGAATTTTGAGAGGCAGATGTGAGATTCAAGCTGCTGTGTTCAGCTGTCTTCAGAATATTTTTCCCCTGGAAGCCAAAATAATTTTTGATGCATAACAGGCTAATAAGGAAATAAACAAGTTTGTCTGACAAAAAGTGAGCCATCAATCAGAAAGTTTCTCTGCTTCTCATTCTTCTGATAATAAAGCACATGAAGAGATTTTGCCAGTGAACTCTTTTCCATTGTTCCAAAGGAAAATGTTTGAGAGACAGTGAAAAGCATAGGAATTGACTAGAAGAATTGGGAGCAGCTTGGAACTGAACCAGAGTGTGGAGCTGGGAGATGGAGGTGAACAAGAAGAAGACCAACAACAAGAAAATTAGTGAATAAATGTAATACTGCAAAGCATCAGTTGCATTTGTGAAACAAAGCTGTATAAGAAAAAGTGGAAAGAGTGGACTTTTACTGACTTTGTTAAACGTCTGAGGAAGTAAAAGACATTCTCCTCACTTCATCTGTCATTAATACTTGGAAGGACAATGAGAGAAAGGAAAGAGGAAGGAAAAAGATAACTGTAAGCAAAACAATTTCTGTTCTTAGTATTTCTATGAAACCTTTTGTGATATAATTTGCATATTTTAGAGCAAAGCATTTTAATTATTCTTGTATGTGATAAAGATACTAACATAAACAGATGCCTTTTTCTTTTTTTTTTCTTTTTTAGTCTCAAGAAATGTAGGCATTACAATGCAAAATGAGAAAAAAAGGTAAGACAAAAGCTTGTTTAAGTTAATAGGCCATAATCTTGGGCTGTTGAGGTGGGGATGTAGCGCAAAAGTACACAGCTCATAATAAATATAGAGCTGATATGTTTTCTCTTACTTTTGCATAGGTAAGTGTCTGAATTAAGATCCTTACCTTAATCTAACAACACATTTAAACAAGTAAATAAGAACACTGAATATAATGAAAGGTTTTCCTTTAGCAGTACATGTTTCAACTTGCCTTTAGAAGCCTGCAGCTGAGGACTGCATTTTCTCTCTTGACTTTCAATGAAGACAAGCTTATTATAGGACAATAAAAAGCCAGAATACTGGCTTCTTTAAGGCTAAAAGTTAATGTTTTTCTGAAAGCATGCAAGTTGTTTTTCACATCTGTGGGGGGAATAAAGATTAAAAAAGAATAGACAATTATTGTAAATAGAAGCACAAGCAATAACATATGTCTTAGCATGGATAATCTCAACTTTAGGTTAATTAAAGTCAGTGTTTCTAGCTGTCTATTGGGGACAATTCTTCTATCAGGAGGATTAAACTTCATTACTTGAAGATACATATTTTGTGTGTTTGTATTAAGTTAGGTTATGGGAGTTGCTTTTTTGTTTGAGGGTTTTCACTAAAACAAAAATCTTGTAAAATATGATGTAGGTTCCAATGTTAATCATAAGAAAAACACTTTAAAAATGGTCACTCTGCCAAGCATTAGTGGGTGCATGTATCACAAAAGCTGAAATATATGTTTAAAAAGTTGCCATGTATAACTGGTGGGAAGAATAACTTATTATAATAATGGAAACACTTTCTATATTATCTTGGAATGTGAATGGTCTCACAGGTATAGACAAAAAAGAAAAGTATCAATTATATTAAGAAATGCAGAGTGCAAAGACCATTGTAAAAGCAGACACATTTAGAAATAACTAAGTATGTGAATTTGATAAAGAAAGGATTTCTGGATGGATATTCAGCAGAATATTAGGGACAAAGGAAAAGAGGAATACTTAAATTAATTGCTAGAGGAGCTCCAATAGTGACAGAGGTGGATAAAAATGCAACTTTGTGATAGTAAGGGGGTTCTGGCAAGGGATGAGGATTATACTGGCATGTATTTATACTCCACCTAAAACTGCTATTATGCAGCTTAAAATATGGAAGAAATAATTAGCTTTCAGCAGGGAATATTACTTATAGTTGGGGACTGGAATTTGATTTGCAACAATTGGGATGTATCTGGGTGGCTTAGAAGGGAAATATAACAAAAGAAGGTATATTTCTGAAGAAATTTATGAAAATATTTGGTATGGAATATGTGAATTCAGTAGTAGAAACACTGAGAGAATTTACATATTATTCTCCAGTGTACAATAACTGGACTAGAATAAACAGAATTTATATTACATATGAACGTGTACATTTGAGTACTTTGATACACATCCAATAACTATGTCAGATCACACACCAATAATAAATAAGATAAAATGCAGGGTAATTGAAGGAAAGATGAGATACTGGCACTTCCCCACCTGCCTGTTAAAAAGAGAGGAATTTAAGGACTGGATAGTGGAAATTATCCGGGAGTTATTAGGGAAAATAGAAAGTACTCCAGAAGTTATAGCTGGTGAGTGGGATAAAATGAAAGTGGAGTTTAAAAGTAGAGAAGAAATAAAAGAAAAGAGATATGGTTAAGAAGTAATAAGAATTATTTAGAGGGGCTGACAAAGGTTAAAATATTACAGAATAAGAGGAATCTCACAAAACACAAAGAGGTGTAATTGCAGAGTGCTAAAGAGAAAATAAGGAAGTGCCTGGACAATATGTATAAGTTTAGAAATATTGCTGTTAAGCAACTGTCTTCTTATAACACCAGAGTGCAAAAACCTTTGGACAACAATTCAGACAACAGAAAGTAGAAAGGATTGTTGCCAAACTTAGGGAGGTTATAACAGGAAAAATAATCAGTGATCTTGTAGAAGTATTAAAGACATCTTGAACATTTTATGAAAAATTGTATAAAGTATAACGTGGGGAAATCAAAACAAACTGCAAATGGAAACATATTTATGGAAGACTTAAATATAGCCAAGGTTAGTGGTAGATCAGGCTCAACATTAAGCTTACTTTCATGTTGTGGAAAAATAATGGTAAAGGTAATATTGGATATGTTATTGTCAGAACTGGAAAGGTTGGGACTTGAAACCATACATCAGCATGCATAATAACCATAGATATTTTACCAGCTGTAACATGATGTTCTATAACCATATAATAATAGCTATGAATGAAAAAATGTGTTGTGATGTAATTTATATAAATTTAACTTCAGCATTTGACAAGGTCATACACAAAGCACTGATCAATAAATTAGAACAACTAGGTATTGGTGTACTGTTGATAAGATGGATAGCTGCATGACTCACAAATAGGACATGGAAAGTATCATACAATAACTGGACAGGTGAAATTAAAGGTTACAGTCAGTGTGTCCCATGGGGCAATGTCCTAGACCCATACTTGTTTAGATTGTAATTCGGATCTATCTTTTTCATCTAAGTTGCTCTACAGTCTGTATTCAGAAGACTTGAATTTGGGTAAACTGATTATGTGTATTACAGATCGAGCATGCCTGCTAAAGACCTAACTAAATTGACCATTTTGGGCACAGGAAACTAATATGTTGATAAATACATAAAAAAATTAAGCATATAAGATTTAAGAAACATACACTAAAAGGTGAATATTTAATACAGCACACACTGATCGAAACTATAGATTATGGGTAGATCTAGCTTTGAGATGTTCTAATCATATCAACCAATTAGTTAATGATAGTTATATAACTATAAGTTGTATAAAAAGATGTATAATATCTAGGAAATCAGAAATTATGAATTCATTGTCTGTTGCTTACATTAGACCCAAACGTGAGCATGGAATAACAATATAGAAACCTTGTAAGAAAACAAGCATAAGTAAACTGAAAGCAGTACAGTGCAAGTATACCAAGGGCATCCGTGGGTGTGAAAATTTAAGTCATTATGAAAGACTAAAATATCTGAACTTGTACAGTGTCTCATATAAACATTTAAAAGAGGGGACCTCATTCAGTTATATAGGGCATTTACAGACAACTACCTCTGGGAATGTCTGGTGTTATCAAAAAGTAGTAGAGAATCACCAGACAACCTATGTAGAAAATGTAAGAAGTGTACTAATTAGTACTCTGAGAGAACAGCTGATGCATGGAATAGATGCATGGAATAGACTAACAAATTACATTAAAGTAAGCATTAGTTTAGATATTTTTAAGAATAGCCTGGACATTTATTATGATGGACAATTGTTTTGGTATATTGGCAAGCTAGACGGGCATTAATGACCATGCCTGAAATATTTGTATGCATATATACTATTTTATATATATATATATATATATATATATATATATATATATATATATATGTGTGTGTGTGTGTGTGTGCGCGCGCACATGCGCACAATCTGCAGGATAGTCTTCAGTAATAAATGATATTCAGATGAAAGCTTGGAAGCTAGGAGGGAAGAAAGGATAAAGCTCTGGGAGGTTTTATTTAACAGTATTTTAAAAGGAGGGGAAGCGCCAACATCCTTGAAAAACTGTGGTGGCCATATTATGTAAAGAAGGTAAACACTGATTAGATCCAGCCTCATATAGGCCCATTTCAATTTTAAATCACGGTCATAAAGTATTTATATCTATAATGACTGAAAGAATGCATAAGGTATTGCCAAAATTAATAGATTTGGATTTATGTGGTTTTGTGGAAAGCGGGCAAAAATTTGATAACATTAACAAAATGTTGACGATCCAGAGGTAAGCAGAATGTAAGTAAATATTTCTGTCATTGGTGGGTCTAGATGCAGAGAAAGCATTCGACAAAGTAAGATGGGACGTTATGAGTAGGGTAATAGAAACATTTTCATTTCCTAATACAATAATAAGGTTAATTATTGAAATGTATGACATGACAGTGGCAAAAATCTAAGTGGGAGGGTTCCTCTCTGATAAGTTAGGTCTGAATAGAGGAACCAGGCAGGGGTGCCCTCTTTCTTCTTTGTTATTTGCTTTATATTTAGAACCATTGGCAAAGAAAATAAAGGACTCAGAAATTCAAGGATATAATTGGTATGGTATTCAAGAAAAGCTGACTTTATTTGCAGATGATATTATTTTGTACCTGATAAAGCCAGAAAAGGACATCTCAGTCTTGTAGAACATTCTAACATAGTTCCAGATTTTTTGGGATATAAAATTAATGAAAATAAAACAAAGTCTACAGCTGTAAACTATGTATTTACACATGAATTGATTCAGCGATATCCATATTTATGGGGAAATAATAAAATGAAGTATTTAGGGGTATGAGTTAAAAAGGACACTGTTATAGTAGCTAAGAATATATGGTAAGAGACTAAACAAAATATAACACAAAAACTGAGACACAGGAAACTCTTGCATATAGATATGGATAGCAAGATACAAGCAGTAAAAATGTCTTTAGTCCCTTTAATTTTATACAGATCAGGTGTATTTTTTGGGGTCTATATTAGATCACCGAACACTTAAAAAAGCGAACGGTGATTACAATTACGAACTGTCAGAACAGCGATTTTTTCCTAGAAAAAAATTGCTGTTCCAACAAAAAAATAAAAAATAAAACACTTTAAACATTACATTAAGTGGGGGGCTTTGCCCCCCACACCCCCCTACTTAAATATACCAACTGCGTGACTGCACTACAGTGCCAAAAACGGCAAAGTAATGAAGCGGCCAAGCAAATTCTTTCCCAAGGAAAGAATTCATTTAAAAGCCACTTCGATATTTTGCCGTTTCAGGCTTTTGAGTTCGACTAAGACACATTTGAAAGAATGCGTCTTCGGTCTTCTAATAGGGAACCATATTTTTCATCAACCAAAGAAAAGTTTTGGATGGTTATTAATAGAGTGTTGAAGGATTTTATCTTGGCAGGGAAGAGGGCAAGAGTCAAGTGGGATAAGTCAATCCTTCCAAAAGAACAAGATGGTTTAGGATTACCTGATTTAAAGGGATATTTTACGGCTGCAACATTAAGGCTCATATACATAACACTAGCAAAAAGCTTCAATTCAAACAGAAAGGGATAATAATGACACAGGAGGGAAATTCAAGTAATAAGGAGAGAGTGGGATTTTGGATGCAGCTCCTTAAGGAGAATAATAATAGTTATACAGAATATTATATTCATAAAGTAGCAGAAAGTATTTTAAGAGCTAAGCCAACATGAAAATGGAGAAAGGAGATTCTGCCAACAGGGATGACTGCAGTTAGGGGTACAGAGAATAGGCAAGAGGGGGCTATAATTTACTGGGAGAAGTTGGCAAAGGAACCAAGGTACTGGAAATAAATAATTAGAGAGGGAAAGGTAATAGAATGGGAAGCAGCAAAGAAACCATTTGGACTGCAGGCTACAGACTGCCTTCAATATCAGGGATTGATATCAGAGAATAGGCAAAGAGTAAGGGAAAGGGGGGAATCCTAAACAAAAGACCTGCACTAGCTGAGTTTTTAGTTGAATCTTAAACAGAAGCTGCTGTTAAAAAGTGATACTTAGTAGGACAAATAAAATATTAGACAATCAATCAGTGGAGATCAGAAAGGGTTGGGAAGAGAGTACACAAAAACAATGGGAGTATATATGTACGGCTCTCAAATATGCAACAAAGTCTAGAAAATTTAGGATTATTGCCTGCAAGTGTTTGCATAGGTACTTTTATACTGCAAGCAGACTCCAAAGAAATTTTCCTCAGGTAGATGGCAGATGTTGGAGGTGCAATGTGGGGAATAAAGAGGTACCTGCGAGCATATGTTTTTGGAGTGTACTGAGTTGGCAGATTAAAAAAAATCCCTGCAGAGTGCTCTACCAAGAATACTGCGTGAGCAAATTAGCATACGTAAGGAAATGATTTTTTGAGCTGGGATATAGGATCTGAATTGGCTAGACATAGTAAGGTCTTGTTAAGTTTAACTGTGGTGGCGGCCAAAAAACAATTACTAGAAAATGGAAATCAAAATCTAAACTAAGCTAGAAATGGGTTTTATTAAACTAAAGAGGAAGCATCTACAACGTCAACATTTTGAAGTTTGTATTGCTCACAAGATTATACCGAGGGGGCTGCAAGTTTTAAAGATGCCAACTACAGTACATTGTATCCAGATCTTTTATATAAATGGCAACAAATTAATATTGACACTAGTGTTCGGTATATTATGTCATTAAATGAGTACTTCCATCCTGAGGAAGAAGCTTTGAGAGCTAGCATTAAAGAACAACAATGTTTCATTATCGAAACTTATCCAAAGGTAGTGGTTGACAAACATGTTGAGAGACTGTTGGACAATGTGTATCTGTTTGAAAAGAAATTGATGGAGCAGAAGTAGAATAAGATTCGAAGGGACACTATCAATTTTAAGAATGGTCAAGTCTTCACTTGGCCCAAGACTGTTTTTGAGAAAAATGGACATGGGAGATTAGAACATAATAACTTTAAAATTAAGAATGATTTGCATGTGAAATGTAATGAAAGGAATAATTTTAATGTTGAAACTAACAACAGAGATGACCGAATAGGTAGTGATACCAGTAATGTTGTTGTAACTACAGCAATTGTCCATAATGAGGATGGAATGAATGATATATTGTTAACACCTATGTCTTCCTCGGATAGAGGAGGTGATAATGGTAATTTATTAGCTACTCAAACAGATACGACCATAGGCTCTAAACAGCATATCAGTATTTCTGATGGGATGGTTAGGAATGAGGTATCAGTAAGAAGGAAGAGTAAGAGTAATCTAGGAATTGATTCTGATGGATCAGTGGGCCCTACCCCTTTCCCCATTTCAGTGTTCCGTAGAGGAGCGAGGGACAGATCCATGAGCAGGGGGAGGCAGAAAAAGAGGATGGTAGACGAGGATTATGTGGGACCCACCTTGAAAAAGATGTGGGAAAAGACCACAAGTCGTTGATATGGAATATTTCCAATAGACAGTTAACACAGGACGAAATTGATGTTTTAGAGAAAGGGTTAACTTTTATTCCCTCTGCTAAGAGTGATATAACTGACTCAATAATGGATGTTAAGTTATTTGCCCGTAACGTACAGTTGAAATTGGAGTTTGGCAATGCTCCATTGACCAACTCGAGAAAAAACATTGGTAAACCCAGTACGTATGTACCCATTCTTCATCCTTTGTTAGATGCTTTCTCAAAATTGGTAGAGGAAGATTTGTATAGACACGATATGAACAACAAACAAAGGAGGTGGTATGGCAACTTACTTCCCAAACAGAGAGTTGCTTTGAAAGTACTTAGGAATGACCTTAATATAGTCATTAGACCGGCTGATAAAGGAGGTCCTGTTGTTATTATGGATAGATGCAGCTATGTGTCTAGCATGGAGCATATGCTTAGTGATCCTCAGTTTTATTGCCTCGTTACACCTAACCAACTATGTAGAATTATTAAAAAAGTATCAGACTTAATATTAGGTCTTTTGTACAGCAATATGATTACTGAACAGCTGTATAACTTCTTTGTAGTTGATCATCCATTAATACCTAGCATACAAGGTATGCCCAAAATACATAAACATGCTACTCACCCACCTATGAGACCTATCGTTGCTGGGAGAGGCTGGGTTACGGAACCAGTATCTTTATATCTAGAATCTAAACTCTTTAGTTAATAAGTACTCATATATATTAAAGAATACTAAACAGTTTTTATTGATGTTGTACAATAGGATGTCGAGATTGCCTGTTAACCTATCATATTGGTTGGTCTCCTTGGATGTCCAATCCTTATTTACTGTCATTCCTAATGGTGAGGGGACTGAATGCATCTGAAGGTGTTTACAGGACGATCAGGGCTCACATGGATTATCTATAGACACAATATGTGAGTTATTACGACTTGTGTTGACTAACAACATTTTTTCCTTTAATAATAAAATCTACAGTCAGAGGGATGGCGTGGCTATGGGCACTTCTTGTGCCAATAGCTGGGCCAACCTAGTTATGGCTGACTGGGAAAAACAATGTCTTTTCACTATGGAACAGTTCCAGAAATGGGTAGTGTTCTATGTACGTTTTGTGGATGACCTTTTTTTGGTATGGACTGCTAGTGAAAGTGACCTGTCGAATTTCTTGGACCAGATTAATTTATGTAGATCTTATTTAAAATTTACCATGACAGCATCTAGAACCATGGTACCATATTTAGATGTATTCGGTGAGAGACTCCCTGATGGTTTACTAAATACGGGGGTAAACAGGAAAAGTTGTTATAGAAATTCTCTCCTACATAGGACTAGTATGCATCCTAGATTTGTATTTAATAATATAGTGAGAGGATAGGCCATGCGAGTCTCATGACTTAATTCAACAGAAACTGGTTTCTATAATGAATTAACCAGCCTACAGCAAAAAATATGTGATAAGTCCTATAGTCTGCAGAAAATAAAAGGATTTTTGGGGGTTGATGTCCTAAGAAATGACAGGGCATCACCATACCTTGCAGCTAGTAATGAGGCTGTTAATGAAGGAGAAAATATGATTACAACATCAGTGAAGTATGAACAGAGAACTAGTTTTTCTGTTTATTATACTCAGGATGTTGGAACTATTAAGAACATTTATCAGAAACACTGGGACTTACTAACAGTTGACCCGAATATCTATGATATAGTGGGTCAGACACCAAGGTTTACATATAGGAATCATCTTAATTTATATAGGATCCTGTGTGGTCCAGGTAGACTTAATAATTATTATGTTAACAATTTTAATGCTGGCAACACTATTCCATGTCAGAAATGCAACTATTGTTCTCAGATAGATAGTACAGCGATGTTTATACATCCTGTTATGCAACGTTGTTTTTATTTTTAGCCTAAGGCCAATTGTGAAACTGAACATATTGTCTATCTTGCTACCTGTAGGTCATGCCCAGCTTTTTATGTGGGCAAAACCGACAGGAGATTAAAAGATAGAATTAGGGAACATCAGTATAATATCCGGATTAAGTCCGAGAGAAATGCGTTATCAAGACATGTCTTGGAAACGTCTGCTGAACATATTTTTAAGTTTTTAGTTGTACAAGTGAATCAATCCACTATCAGAAGAGGTGATGTGATGAACAACACTGAACAGATTGAAACTAAATGGATAATTAGGTTAAGAGCAGATCGGGCACCCGGGTTGAATGAAAGGGTGCTCTTAAAATCTATGTTGAAGGGAAGGAAACTTAGAGTTTGATGTGTAGTGGGATAGTTGGGTTATTATTCATGCTGTGCTCCATGCATTTATACTTTTTTATACACTTTGTCTTTTATGAATGCATTTTCCTCTGTTATATATGTGTTGCAGTAATAAGTTAGTGGCTTTTAGTAAATAGATTGTGTTGCTATACATACCATATTTAGTATATGTATTTTTATGGAAATATATATTGTTTTTACCGTGCATAATTAATTCGATGAAGTATGTGCGTATCTTATTTGTTAATTAATTCATAGGATGTGATGTCACTATGAATAGAGTATTTATTTGACACTTTGAACCTGCAGTTTTCTTTGGCTTGAAGAAGCCCAGTCGGGTGAAAGTGCTTGCTGAGTTTGTATATATATATATGACCAATAAATAGAGTTTTTTATGCTTTGAATTTGCATTGTTCTTGGTGAAGTGAAAACTGCCTGATTTCCCTCCGAATTTACTGGGAATTGTGTATGTGGACTGTATCGCTTTGCAGACCTATATTCCTGTGCTTGTGTTTTACATTTTTTATTTGGATACACAGGAATTCAGACTGTTGGGCGGCAGCCTTTGACATTACATTGACTATTTTTATTGCTTGCTGCCCTAGAGTCATGGCGGAGCCAGTCGCACACAACATTGAGTTACCTTATAATCCTTCTAACAGTCTGAGTCTTAACAGATTTGAAAGTTGTGTATCTGGTGAAGAGAACCCGTTACTTGCATATGGCGCGGTATGCAATTTTACGGATGATCCGACCGTTGAAGCCCATTGCAGTGGCTTGTCTACGTTGATGAACCAGCTAGAAATGGATTTTATTAAACTAAAGAGGATGCAAATACAATGTCAACATTTTGAAGTTTGTATTGCTCACAAGATTATACCGAGGGGGCTGCGAGTTTTAAAGATGCCAACTACAGGTACATTGTATCTAGATCTTTTATATAAATGGCAACAAATTAATATTGACACTAGTGTTCAGTACATGATGTTATTAAATGAGTACTTCCACCCTGAGGAAGAAGCTTTGAGAGCTAGCATTAAAGAACAACAATGTTTCATTATCGAAACTTATCCAAAGGTAGTGGTTGACAAAAGTGTTGAGAGACTGTTGGACAATGTGTATCTGTTTGAAAAGAAATTGATGGAGCAGAAGCAGAATAACATTCGAAGGGACACTATCAGTTTTAAGAATGGTCAAGTCTTCACTTGGCCCAAGACTGTTTTTGAGAAAAATGGACATGTGAGATTAGCGCATAATAACTCTAAAATTAAGAATGATTTACAAGTGAAATGCAATGAAAGGAATAATTTTAATGTTGAAACTAATAACAGAGATGACCGAATAGGTAGTGATACCAGTAATGTTGTTGTAACTACAGCGATTGTCCATAATGAGGATAGAATGAATGATATATTGTTAACACCTATGTCTTCCTCGGATAGAGGAGGTGATAATGGTAATTTATTAGCTACTCAAACAGATACAACCATCGGCTCTAAACAGCATATTAGTATTTCTGATGGGATGGTTAGGAATGAGGTATCAGTAAGAAGGAAGACTAAAAGTAATCTAGGGATTGATTCTGATGGATCAGTGGGCCCTACCCCTTTCCCCATTTCAGTGTTCCGGAGAGGAGGGAGGGACAGATCCATGAGCAGGGGGAGGCAGAAAAGGAGGATGGTAAATGAGGATTATGTGGGACCCACCTTGAAAAAGATGTGGGAAAAGACCACAAGTCGTTGATATGGAATATTTCCAATAGACAGTTAACACAGGATGAAATTGATGTTTTAGAGAAAGGGTTAACTTTAATTCCCTCTGCTAAGAGTGATATAACTGACTCAATAATGGATGTTAAGTTATTTTCCCGTAATGTACAGTTGAAATTGGAGTTTGGCAATGCTCGGTTGACCAACTTGAGAAAAAACATTGGTAAACCCAGTACGTATGTACCCATTCTTCATCCTTTGTTAGATGCTTTCTCAAAATTGGTAGAAAAAGATTTGTATAGACACGATATGAACAACAAACAAAGGAGGTGGTATGGCAACTTACTTCCCAAACAGAGAGTTGCTTTGAAAGTACTTAGGAATGACCTTAATATAGTCATTAGACAGGCTGATAAAGGAGGTCCTGTTGTTATCATGGATAGATGCAGCTATGTGTCTAGCATGGAGCATATGCTTAGTGATCCTCAGTTGTATTGCCTCGTTACACCTAACCAACTATGTAGAATTATTAAAAAAGTATCAGACTTAATATTAGGTCTTTTGTACAGCAATATGATTACTGAACAGCTGTATAACTTCTTTGTAGGTGATCAACCATTAATACCTAGCATACAATGTATGCCCAAAATACATAAACATGCTACTCACCCACCTATGAGACCTATCGTTGCTGGGAGAGGCTGGGTTACGGAACCAGTATCTTTATATCTAGAATCTAAACTCAGGCCAATAGTTAATAAGCACTCATATATATTAAAGGATACGAAACAGTTTTTATTGATGTTGTACAATAGGATGTCGAGATTGCCTGTTAACCTATCATATTGGTTGGTCTCCTTGGATGTCCAATCCTTATTTACTGTCATTCCTAATGGTGAGGGGATGGAATGCATCGGAAGGTGTTTACAGGACGATCAGGGCTCACATGGATTATCTATAGACACAATATGTGAGTTATTACGACTTGTGTTGACTAACAACATTTTTTCCTTTAATAATAAAATCTACAGTCAGAGGGATGGCGTGGCTATGGGCACTTCTTGTGCCAATAGCTACGCCAACCTAGTTATGGCTGACTGGGAAAAACAATTTCTTTTCACTATGGAACAGTTCCAGAAATGGGTAGTGTTCTATGTGTGTTTTGTGGATGACCTTTTTTTGGTATGGACTGCTAGTGAAAGTAACCTGTTGAATTTTTTGGACCAGATTAATTTATGTAGATCTTATTTAAAATTTACCATGACAGCATCTAGAACCATGGTACCATATTTAGATGTATTCGTTGAGAGACTCCCTGATGGTTTACTAAATACGGGGGTAAACAGGAAAAGTTGTTATAGAAATTCTCTCCTACATAGGACTAGTATGCATCCTAGATTTGTATTTAATAATATAGTGAGAGGACAGGCCATGTGAGTCTCACGACTTAATTCAACAGAAACTGGTTTCTATAATGAATTAACCAGCCTACAGCAAAAATTATGTGATAGGTCCTATAGTCTGCAGGAAATAGAAGAAGGATTTTTGGGGGTTGATGTCCTAAGAAATGACAGGGCATCACCATACTTTGCAGCTAGTAATGAGACCATTAATGAAGGAGAAAATATGATTGCAACATCAGTGAAGTATGAACAGGGAACTAGTGTTTCTGTTTATTATACTCAGGATGTTGGAACTATTAAGAACATTTATCAGAAACACTGGGACTTATTAACAGTTGACCCGAGTATCTATGATATAGTGGGTCAGACACCAAGGTTTACATATAGGAATCGTCTTAATTTATATAGAATCCTGTGTGGTCCAGGTAGACTTAATAATTATTATGTTAACAATTTTAATGCTGGCAACACTATTCCATGTCAGAAATGCAACTATTGTTCTCAGATAGATAGTACAGCGATGTTTATACATCCTGTTACGCAACGTTGTTTTTACTTTCAGCCTAAGGCCAATTGTGAAACTGAACATATTGTCTATCTTGCTACCTGTAGGTCATATCCAGCTTTTTATGTGGGCAAGACCAACAGGAGATTAAAAGATAGAATTAGGGAACATCAGTATAATATCCGGATTAAGTCCGAGAGAAATGCATTATCAAGACATGTCTTGGAAATGTCTGCTGAACATATTTTTAAGTTTTTAGTTGTACAAGTGAATCAACCCACTATCAGAAGAGGTGATGTGATGAACAACACTGAACAGATTGAAACTAAATGGATAATTAGGTTAAGAGCAGATCGGGCACCTGGGTTGAATGAAAGGGTGCCCTTTAAACCTATGTTGAAGGGAAGGAAACTTGAGTTTGGTGTGTAGTGGGATAGTTGGATTATTATTCACACTGTGCTCCATGCATTTATACTTTTTTATACACTTTGTCTTTTATGAATGCATTTTCCTCTGTTATATATGTGTTGCAGTAATAAGTTAGTGGCTTTTAGTAAATAGATTGTGTTGCTATACATACCATATTTAGTATATGTATTTTTATGGAAATATATATTGTTTTTACCATGCATAATTCATTTGATGAAGTATGTGCATTGTTAATTAATTCATAGGATGTGATGTCACTATGAATAGAGTATTTATTGGACACTTTGAACCTGCAGTTTTTTTGGCTTGAAGAAGCCCAGTCGGGTGAAAGCGCTTGCCGAGTTTGTATATATATGACCAATAAATAGTTTTTTATGCTTCGAATTTGCATTTTTCTTGGTGAAGTGAAAACTGCCTGATTTCCCTCCGAATTTACTGGGAATTGTGTATGTGGACTGCATTGCTTTGCCGACCTATATTCATGTGCTTGTGTTTTACATTTTTTATTTTGATACACAGGAATTCCAACTGTTGGGCGGCAGCCTTTGACATTACACTAAACTAACCATACTTGAAGCAGTGAATGTTTTAACAGAGATAAAAGAGCAGGAAATGGGATCTTTAGAAAAAGGTAGGAGTAAATTAAATAAAAAATTGGAAACTGTGGGAACAGCGCATGCAGAAAAATGTTTGAAGGAGAAGGAATGAGGTTTAAGAGAAGGCAGTAATTAAACAATGTGTGTAATGATGGATTGATGATATTGTATATAACAATAGATGTGATGTATAATATTTGTAAATATGGATTTTTTAATATGGTTTGATTACTTTAATATAAATGTAAGTTTACCTGTCACAAGTGACAATTTATTAAAGTTGTTAATAATAGTTATATACTTCACCCTACCCAGCTACTTTAATGCTTCATCTTTCCTCAGCACTAGATATGCATCTGACTCTGAGTGACTATTCTACTTTCTGTAGTTTATACAGAACCTAGTGCTGACATCTCTGTCTGGCACCAGCAGCACTGGTGAGGCTGTTGAACTGTTGAACTTCTGGATTACCGCCAGATCCACCACCTCCTGCAGATCCATTGCCAATATTTTCATAACCCACTCAGGCAAACTAAAAGGGCCCTGTGTCCACATGACACTCCATCATGTGGGTACACCTTGGATTATCAGTAATCATTCCCTAAAACTCCTGTTGCACAATATAGATCTCTTGACCATAGGTAGGAGATAGCAGCTAGGAAAGGCTATCTTGTTCAAAGAGGTCTCAGATCAAGCCTTATTGAGAAGATCCACTAGATGATACCCCACTGATTTCTCTTTACATTATCAGCAGAAATTGAGCACCAGTGTCTGTGAAATGGTACAACTTCATTGTGTTAACATGGTAGGATTGATGCTTCTGCTTCCTACCTGGAAACACTAGCACATAGTTATCATCACTTATCTTTCTCACAATGGAGAAAGGACCCATGCATGCTGCCTGCACTTTATTGTGTTTAACAGTAATACGCATCACCATTTTCAGGCCCAACAGAATACTCTTTGGCTCTGGTCATATCAGAACTTGGGTCACTGTTGTGCTGGTGTTAGATGCTCTTATGTCATCCCCATGAGATCCCTAAACCTGGTCCTAAAGTTTAAGACATATTCCACTACAGATTATTTTTGGGAGTGATAGTCAGCCTCCCATTCATCATGGATTAAAGCTAGGGAGCCTATTACCTTGTGAAAATAAAATGCAAAATGTAAAAATCCCATGGATTCCTGAGGCACCTACAAACAGAAGATGGCACAGGTACTTCTCCCACCCCTGCTTGAACTAATCTCTGAAGGCTTTCAACATGGTCTTTACTGTACTGTTCAATCTGTTGATCAGACCACTGGCCTGTGGATGGTAACAGGTATTCTTTAATTGTTCCCCCCTACAATACTTACATAAACCAGTCAGCAGGTCTGATGCAAAATGTGCACAACCATCTGTCAGCATTTCCCTTGGGGACCCTACCCTGCTAATAATTTTCTAAGAGAGGTTTTGCCATCTTCTTTGCTTTAACAGTGGGCAAAATCACAGACTCAGGGTATCTAGTAGCATGGTCTACCCCACCAGGATGTGTCTGTTATCTGTGGAGCTTGGATTACTACCAGGATCCACGGTGCCCATAGCTCATCTTTAAGATGGGTCCTTAATAATAGGTAAGGACATCAGGATAGCTTTAGCCCGAGCCTTCCCAGCCTTCTGGCATGCTTCACATGTCATGCATTACACATTTACATCCTTTGCAAAATCTAGTCAGCAGAAATTCTGCATAAGTCTAGTTTTTATACACTTTATGCACACACAGTATAATTATCATAGGCTATAACCAGGTGTTCATTGATAGGTGCTTTGTACTACCAGCTGCTAAATCACTTCTCCCCCTAGCCATCCATCAGGTTTCCATTCTCGGGACAATAACTCTTTCTCCCAGTATATAGGTTCCCCCTGCCCTTGAGAATCAGCACCCTCCTTGTCTGCCTCCCTGAATTTCTGTAAAGGAGACTAGGGCAGCGGGGCTGTCTGAACTCCTTTACTGTAGCCTTCTCAAACTCTCCATCCAAAGGAAGTCTGATACTTCACAGTTTTTCCTAACTTTTAAACCTTTTGATCTAAAATTCTAAAAAAATCTAATGACAACCAAAGATGTGAATTCTTGAGTCACACCACTGGTACCGAATATGTAGTACAAAGGGCCTATCAATGGACACCTACACATATTTCATTTGTGACTCTCATTCCAAAACCCTCCCTAAATGACCCTATTACTTCTAGACATATACTTATGTTTCTTGTTTCTTACTTCCCTATTTCCATTTAATTTTTAGCTGCATTCCCAACTATTTTCCCCCTCCCATAATATTTTGCACCATATCCAGTCATAATGTCAACCCTCCCTAAAAGTACCTATCTATTTTATATTGTATCTTTTACTTTTCCCAAATAAACCCTCATTTCTTCTTATTTTGACTACATCAATATATTCTATACCCTTTCATACTGCTCTGTTCCTTACAGTCCAGAGAAGATACCAGGACAACATAACTCTCTTCTTTTATAGAAAATACGTCTCACATTCCTTATCCTCTACCAGTTTTCAGAATCTAGCATGACTAAATCCCCTACTGCCCTACAACTTCTAGTTTCCTTCTTCATTGCTACTTCCCCACTACCTGACATCTATAAAATACAGATTCCTGCACTTAATTATGCTAGTCTTCAGCTTATCCTCTATTCTTCTCCTCTTACTGTGCCGTCTTTCATCCTACCATGTCTCAATAATACCTCTCAACATCTCTCCATTTCTGCCCAACCACCTATCCATACTTCCTATTTACACTCTACACACATTGCACCAAACCTGTTTAATATTGCTCCTCACCTTTATTCCAAATATAGGCTAATAAACTGCACTTCAGCTCGCACCAAAACAAAATTAAGTGCAAGTATCCTCTCCAAAAAACAAATATGGATAATTCCCCAATATACTAAAATCCTTATAGGAGGAACTATGCACCCTAATCCTGGCCCTGACTATCACAATGAACACAAAGATAATTCTCTCCCATACACTTCTTTTAACCCAACAACAGCCAGTCTCCAACCCGGGTGATCTAATTTTTGCTGCAATAAATGTTAGAACCATAAGAAATAAAGCTACTGTACTACATGCCTGGATTACCCAACATAAGTCTGATATTCTCACTGTAACTGAAACTTGGCTTAAACCCAGCATAAACATCTCTGAAGTTATACCTCCTGGCTATAATATCATCTCTAACGACTGTATAAAGAGGAATGGTGGTAGTATTGCTTTAATATTTCCCAACACCTACCACATTTCCCATTACAGCAAACAAATACCAAAATTCACTTCAGCAAAGCTTCTTACTGATTTCTTCAAAATAAACAATTATAAACAAATATGGATTACTGTCCTTTACATCCCTCATGGCGACAATACATGTATACTTGATGATATCCTACATTAAATATCCATAACATTTCCACAAGAAAAAAACTACTAGGTAATCTGAATGTCAGTTGGTTGGACATAAACTCTACACCTTACTGAACTAGAATAGTCCAGTCTTCAGAGTTTGCTGATCTCTGGGCTTTGGCTTGGTTCCTGTGCTATTCCATATCCTTATTTGGATAAAGGGAAGCTTCTTTGTTCACCAGTGGGAGTGGGGATACTGAGCCGCCTATTTGTCCCTAGAGCAGTGGTTCCAGCCAGAAACTTGTAGTCTATTGGCCATTTTGGGTCAATTCCTAGGTCTTTTCAACCCCCTGCTATAAAGCCCGCTTTAGCGCGCTTTGGCGTGATTTAGCGTGGAGTTGCCCATAGAGCACCATCGGGCAGCGCCGGTTAAACTATTTCTGGCTCCATAAAGTCTGCTCTTCAATTTTTCCCTTAGAACTTCTCTACTTGCAATCTAAACAGTCTATTCTCTATCTCAATAGCTCAGCACTTGCTCCTAAAGCATTTTTATATAGGTAAAGTACTTGTATACTAAACAAAGTACTACATTAGCCTAGAATCCCCTTGAGTACCCATTTCCCTATAGGTCCCTTCTGACTCAGTTACACAGCAAACTTTTTCACTTTTTCTAGCATGTCGAAGGGTCAGTTGCTAGCGTCCTCTCCTGTTCAGCTGGTGAATCTGGGCATCTTGAGGCAATGTTACAATTGCCTCATGTACACAGACAACCCACTCCTTCTCCCACAAAACACAAATACATGTGAGAGATGCAACTATATAGCCAAACTGGAGGCTGAGCTCTCTCAACTCAGGACTGGCAAGACCAGACAGGAGGAGAAGGAAACCACGCACACCACAAACCCAGTTTCACATAGAACTATCACAACTGCAAAACAAACACATAAACACACAAAGACATACTCGGAGGCACTGATCAAAAATCTACCAAAACTCCAGAGGCCTCCAAAGCAGACACCCAAGCAAATGCCACCTCAAGACATAAGACATGCAACACATAGTTCTCAAAGTCAGTGTGCTAAACAGTCACAGCCCTTAAGGCCAAACACAATGCCAGACACACTTGTTATAGGTGACTCCATAGTCAGACACACTGACGTCCCACTCACCAGACTGAACAAGGAAAAGATCACAGTAAGCTGCCTGTCAGGTGCTAGAATCCGCCACATAACACAAGCACTCAGGTCACTCCACAGCAAGTACAAGTATGACTCAGTCATTGTCCATGCCGGTGTGAACGACCTGAGACGTACCTCCCTGGACTACATGAAAAGAGACATAGAGGAGCTCTCAGATTATGTAGCCCAACCCTGAGCAGTATCCTACCCTCACCAAGAATGATGCCACAATACAGAGACAAAATGATCAGCTTTAATAATTGGCTTAATTACTGGTGTCATTCTAAGGGGATCCAATGTCTGTCTGCCTGGGATGACATGCTTGACAAGCCACGCTGCTTCACAAGGGATGGCTTGCACCTGTCACCCCTGGGCTTCCAGATATTGGTAAAGGCTCTTGCCACCCCCATAGTGCCTTTTTTAGGCAAGGCTCAAATGATAAACCTACCGCCCTAGAAAACAAAAATGGAGAAAAACTAAGGGTAATACTGCTCAATGCCAGAAGTCTAAACCTCAAGATGCACGCCCTCGAAGCCCTCCTCAGTATGGAGAACATCGATGTTTGTGCTGTGACTGAAACCTGGTTCAAGGCTCCTGAGAGCACCCCAGCACTATCAGGTTATACCTCATATCATGCGTTCCGGCCCCAAAATCCGGACGAACTACAAAAGGAGGAGTATCCATATTCATAAAGGATACCCACACCTACAGGTTAGTGGCAACGCACGAAGCATCGGAGACCATCCAGGTGCAATTAACCATAGGTAAAACTGCCCTACAGTTTGTAACATGCTACAGACCACCTTCTCAAACTCAGGAAACCCACACAGCCTTCCTGAAGACACTGGAGAGTATAAATGTCTCTCCAAACACCATCATATTGGGTGACTTCAACTACCCAAACATAGACTGGGAACATTACTCAAGCCCCAACACCCTAGCCCAAAGGTTCCTTGAGTTCATAAACTCAAATGCTATGGAGCAACTAGTAACCATTCCCACAAGAGGAGAAAATATACTAGACCTGATCATCACAAACATGGGGACAAAATGCTCCACACCGGAAGTATATCCCTCATTGGTGAGATCAGACCATAAATTAATCTCACTGGAGATCCACATCCTGCCCCCACCCCCAGCAAAAAAGACCACAGTGAAGAACTTCTCAAAAGCAAACTTCACACCTCTTAAGACTGGAGTGGTATCCTTCAAGGCCCCCGAGCCAGTGGAAACCACAACCCACGCTGCTGAAACCCTTACAAATGCCTTCTACGAGCACCTCCAGGAATGTATGGATCAAGCAATCCCTAATAAAAATCAAGACCTTTTCCACCAAAGGCAGGCACCCGGTCTGGTGGACTCCAGCCATAAACAAACTCTACAACAAGAGGAGAAAGCTACTACATGACAGAGCAAAATCCCTAAATGGGAAGGCATCTCTGATCAATACTAGCAAAAAACTACGAACACTCATAAAATCATCCAAGGCCAACTTTGAGAGAAAAATCGCTAATGACACAAAAGACAATCATAAAGCCTTCTTTAGCTATGTTAGAAACCTGGGTGGAAACTCCCAGATATGCTCAGAATTAGTCCAAAATGATAAAAAAATCACTGAACCCACAGACATTGCCAACATACTGGCAGACAGGTTCAGTGCAAATTTCTCCCTCCCTCCCCAAAAGGAGAAATATCTATCCCACCAGAGTCTAGCCTCCCAAACATCTCAGATGCCCAGGTGAGAGCTGCTCTCTCTAAAGCAAAAAACACAGCATCAATGGGACCGGATGGTGTCCCCGGCTGTGTGCTACATGAACTCAATGAGGAACTAAACCCACACATAAGGCTGCTGTTTAATCTTAGCCTTACTACAGGATCACTCCAAAGAATGGCGTACGGCAACTGTGGTCCCACTCCACAAAGGCGGTGCTTCTACGGACCCTGGAAATTACCGCCCCATAAGCTTGATGAGCCTTGTCTGCAAAGCTATGGAGAGGATCATAATGGTACTCATAAATAAAGACATTGGGGACCTACAGACACTGGATCCTACCCAATTTGGCTTTGTCAAGGGCAGATCTTGCCTCTTGAACTTGGTCGACTTTTTCGAAACAGTCACTAAGGCCATTGATGAGGGTAAGGCAGTTCACACAGCCTACCTTGACCTAGCAAAAGCATTCAACACAATACCCCACTCGGGCATCATAGAAAAGCTCACCAGCTTAGATGTAAACCCATATGTCACAAGATGGGTTGCAAACTGGCTCAAGGACAGAACACACAGGGTTAGAGTTGCTGGTGCCATGTCAGACTCTAAGCCGGTCACGGCGGTGTCCCACAGGGCTCAGTCCTGGGCCCCTCTTGTTCGGCATTTATTTTTCTGAAGTGCAGGCAAACATAGGGGATTGTGGCTGACAAAATTTGCAGATGACTGCAAACTGGGCACCATAATTGACACTCCATCAGACACAGACATCCTCCAGAAAGGTCTCATAGAAATGAATAACTGGTGCCAGAGCCATGGCCTTAAGCTAAATGCCAAAAAATGTATAGTCATACCCTTTGGGAAAAACAAGGTAACCCCTAATTACCACATAGGTGGTAATCCATTAAACACGGAAGAAGTTATCAGGGACCTGGGGACCCAAGTTGACAGCAACCTCTCTTTTGACACTCACATTGCCAAAGTGGTTAGGAAGACCTTCTACATTGCCCACCTGATCATGAAGGGATTCACATCCAGATCAGGAGAGGTCATTGTACCCCTGTACTCTTCACTTATCAGACCAATGATTGAGTACAACGCCCCATTCGAATGTACCTTACCCGACACCTGCAGCAGTTGGAAAGACCCCAAAAGTTCCTCACCAAAAGGATAAAGGGGCTCAAACATATGTCATACGATGCCCGACTGAAGAAACTCCAGCTCTATTCAGTCGCATACCGTCTGCTCAGAGGTGATCTGTGCCTGACATACAAGGCCATGTCCAACGCGGAATTAATGGACATGCTCCACCTCAAAAAATCCAAATCCACCAGAGCCACGAGAGCAAGAGACTTAAACCTCAACACGGATATAAATAGGACGTGGTGGAGGGACAGATTCATCACCCAGAGACTCCCTACACTATGGAACAGAATCCCAGTCCATGTGAGGCAGAGCCCCTCACTGACTCTGTTCAAGAGAAATCTTGACGAGTGGATGGGAGATCGTAGGTTTACCCCGGGAATCATCTCTGTATCACTGCTGGACAGAGGCACAGCAAACTAATGGGTATAGTATTCTCATCCTAAGGGGTGGTGAAAGCCACACACACTCTGGCTAGGCTTATAAATGCCCTAGGGCAGATAGCCTAGTATGAACCTATGAACCTAATCTACATCTAGCATGAGCTTATATGGTTTCATTCAACTAATTAATAGACCACACATTATAGCATGACATAAAATTCCCTATTAGACAGGATCTTGGCATCAGACCCTAGCAAATAATCCACCACAGGTACAATGTCAGACTTTCTCAGTGATCACCCCAATCTATATGACCAGACATCTCACACATCTGGTTAAACACTATGTTTATAAAACACTATGCAACCTTTTCAAGTTTAACCCAGAACTGTTCATTACTACACGATCATCTATTAACTGAAACTTCCTAAAAATCCTCCCCTTAGACAGTGCTGTAAATCAATTCAATAAAGCTTTTCTAAATATCCTAAATAGCTTTGCACCTCCTAGAAGGAAGAGACTAAAAACAAATAATGCAATTTGGTTAACCAAAAAGAGTAGAATGCTAATGCAGGATAAAAAGCATGGAAAGAATGACAAAAATATAAAACACCTCAGTATCTTAAAAACTTCAGAATACGTTACAATCTTACTAAAAAGCAAATAAATGAAGACAAACAAACTATGCTATAATAACTTTCAGAATAATACTAAACACAACCTTAAAAAAATGTGGACATCCATTAAGGAAATACAGACCACTGACACAGGGTCCTCTCCTGTTTGGTATCTACTTCTCTGAGGTGCAGGCCAACATGGAAGGTCTTTGGCTAACAAAGTTTGCAGATGACTGCAAACTAAGAGCCATAATCGAAACTCCTAACGATGTGGACAAACTACAAAAGGACCTCACTGAGACAGATACCTGGTGTCAAAGCCATGGCCTGAAGCTCAATGCCAAAAAGTGTATTGTCATCCCCTTTGGTAAAAACTCTGTACCCATGAACTACCACATAGCTGGTAGTCTACTTAATGCCGAAAATGTGATAAGAGACCTTGGGACACAGGTGGACAGTAGTCTCTCCTTTGATAATCACATCACCACAGTGGTCAGGAAATCCTTCTATGTGGCTCATCTCATCACAAAAAGATTCTCATCCAGAAAAAAAGAGGTCATTGTTCCCCTCTACTCATCACTCATTAGACCCATTATAGAGTACAATGCCCCTTTTGGTATGTACCTCACAAGACATCTACAACAACTGGAAAGACCACAGAAATACCTCACAAATAGGATTACTGGCCTCAAACAGATGCCCTATGCAGACCGTCTCAAAATACTACAGCTTTACTCCATCGCATATCGCCTACTCAGGGTCAATCTCTGCCTAACATACAAAGCTATGTCAAACCCAGAGCTGTTGGACATGCTCCACTTAAAGAAATCCCAATCCCTCCAACCTACACGCTCTAGGGACCTAAACCTTGTCACCACAATAAACAGAACATGCTGGAGGGATAGATTCCTGTCCCAGAGACTTCCCATACTCTGGAACAGGCTACCTATCTATGTCAAACAGAGCTCCTCATTAGCACTCTTCAAGAAAAATTTTGATGATTGGATGGGAAATGGGAAATTCACCCTGGGGGTCACTTCTGTGGCTCTGCTCGACAGAGGCACAGGAAAATAATTTTCTTGGGTGGCGAAAGCCAGGGTACATTTTTTGGCTAGGCTTGTATGGGCCAGAGACTACCCATACTCTGGAACAGATTACCTATCTATGTCAAACAGAGCTCCTCGTTAGCACTCTTCAAGAAAAATCTTGATGATTGGATGGGAAATGGGAAATTCACCCCAGGGTCACTTCTGTGGCTCTGCTCGACAGGGGCACAGGAAAATAATTCCCTTGGGTGGCGAAAGCCAGGGTACATTTTTTGGCTAGGCTTGTATGGGCCCTAGGGCCGATAGCCTAGTACCTACCTATGAACCTATGAAATCTTACATCCTGGCCAAAAATTCAACCTAAACCGCTCTCCCGATAACTGACCACTCGAAATTGCAATACAGTTCAACTCTTATTTTATAGATAGTATAGCATGTCTAACCAAGGATTCTTCAACATCTAATCCCAACCCTGCCCAGCAGCCATGTATCACCTCATCTTCTTCCATCTTCAAACCTGTGCCCACGTCCTATATAAAACTACTCTTAAACAAACTTAAACCATGGTCTTCTTCAGTTGATCACCTTCGAATTGAGTACCTAAAAATATCAGCCAATAGCATTGCCTGTCCTGTCTCAATCCTTAAAATAGGTCAGTCCAGGAATGTCATATTTCTTCTCTCTGGAAAAAGTCAGACATTATCCCTCTGCACAAAGGAGGAAATTCAACAGACATTAATAACTTTAGACCTACAACAATCTTATTTCCCTCACCAAAATATTGAAAAATGTATTCAAAAACAATTGCTAGAGTATCTCCTGCAAGAAGAACTTCTATCCCCTATACAACATGGCTTTCTTCCTTCCTGTAGTACTAGCACTGCCCTTCTAACATATATAGATGCTGTCAATAAAGCTAGAGATAACGGCAAACCAGTCTCTTCCTTATTTCTAGACATTTCTAAAGCCTTTGACACAGTTTGTCACAGCAAACTCCTGCTGGAAAAGTCCTCACTAGGTCTCTCTCAGCTCACCCTACTGTGGTTCAAAAGCTACCTGTCCAATAGATATCAGTCAGTAAAATGGCACTCTGTGCTCTCTCTCCTTACCTTCCAGTCACCACTGGTGTACCACAAGGCTCTATCCTTGGTCCTCTCCCCTTTAACATTTTCACCAACACTCTCTATACATCCACAGAACAGCCCCTCCCTAATACAATATGCTGATGATTCCACTCTCATTTGCCTATCTGACAACATGATACACCTCCAAAAAATGACTCAAGAAGCTTTAACAGCCACTGAATCGTGGCTTCATAACTCACAACTCATGCACAACCCAAAAAGACAAAGCTACTACTTGTTTTCCTCAAATCCCTCTCTCATGAAAAAACTAAATTTGAAGTCCTCTCCCTCGATAATACTGTGATGCCCACTAACGGCCCAGTAATCAAGGAGCCTCAGTCCTCACCACTAGCACCCGTGGGGGACATACATTGGGAGGATGACAAGTACACACACAGTAAAGTGCAATTTCCCTTAAGAGCACACAGGGACCACAGTCAGTCCAGGGCTAGTTTCTTCCTCTTTCTCCAGATCCCCAGTAAGACTCCCTACTGACACAGCTATAGAGTTGAGATGTCAGCTGAGTGGCCAAGCCAAGACCTCCAGCACCTTCTCTGTCCAACCAGTGCTTTATCTCCATGCCCAAGTAGCTGACACACACACTCTTTGAGGTTTGATTTATACACACACGCACACACACACACACACACACACACACACACACACACCTGGGAAAGTCTGGCACAGGTTTATTAGCTATGCCCCCTTTTGTCCAGACTATAAAGTAGTTATAACTGCCACCAGCCAACTCTTTATAAGCTACTTTAAGGCCCTTAACAAAGGGTGTCCAATCTTACTGTGTAATGTTACTGTCAGTACAAATGGTAGTTTGACCAAGAGCAAGACTATTAGGAGTGGCCTACTACACAGTGTCACCAAATAAATATGCAAGTAATCTCAGAACCTAAATATGTCTAGACAGATCAGCCACAATGAAATGTTTAAATATGTTTAATAATAAATAATAAAAGAACAAGAAAGTACTCAGTATATATTTACAGTGATATCAAAGTTCAGAATCACAGAGAATATTTAAAACAACATTGTAAGGCAGCCTCAAATAAATAAAGAAACATATCTAAAATACGCTTTGCTATATTCCTGACTATATACTTAAATCATTGTAGCTCCGTTACAATAAAGGCTGTCTTCCCTCTAGTAGTTCCTTAGTTTCATAAACAAACCATGTCAAAAATTCAATATTCAAAGACTTTAATAGTGCGACTATGACAAAGACATAAACATGAAAATAATCAGATTAAGCGCTTTCATCTCCTTCTGGAGACCTCATCAGAATCAAGGCAAGTGTCTGGGATGGTACTCTATCCCACCAGCATGTTGTATTCATTGTTATGATGAGGTTCATATCCCTGGAGTGTGTAGTGCGACTCAATTTTGTTATCAGTAGATGGAGCATGTTCAACAGTTATGTGTTGGACATGACTCTGTATGTTAGGCAGAGTGTGCCTCTGAGTAGGCAGAACGCAACGGAGAACAGATTTAGTTTTACCAGTTGTGTTGCATAACACAACTGTTTGAGGCCAGTAATCCTCTTGGTGAGGTACATCTGTGGTCTCTACAGCTGCTAGATATGCTTAGTTGAGTACACCCAAAATGGTGCATTGTACTCAATGATGGGTCTAATGACTTAAGAGTAGAGGGCCACCACTACCTCTTTTGATCCTGATGCAAACCCTTTGTTGATTAGGTGGGCCACATAGAATTTCCCAATCACTTTGGCAACATGGTTGTCAAAGGAAAGATGACTATCTACTTGCGTTACCAGATCCCTTATTACCTTGTCAGTTTTAGGGGGGTAACACCTATGTGGTAGTTTGTGGGTATTTTGTTTTCACCAAAGGGGATTACTATGTATTCTTCCACATTGAGCTTGAGGCCATGATTCTGACACCACACATCTGTCTCATAGAGTCCCTTCTGGAAAATATTTGTGTCATCCGGGGAATCTATTATGGCAAACACTTTACAGTTCCCAGCAAACTTAGTCAACCACAACCCTCCTGTGTTGGCATGTACTTTTGAGAAGTCTATACCAAACAGGAGGGACCCCAGGACTGAACCCTGGGGGACATCAGTTGTTACCGGTGTAGAGTCTGACATATAGCCAGCAACTCTTAATTTGTGGGATCTATCTGTGAGACAGTTTGCAATCCATCTTGTGATGTATGGATTCATGCACAGGTTGGTGAGTTCATCTATGATACCTGACTGGGGAATGGTGTCAAAGGCCTTAGCGAGGTATAGGTAGGCTGTCTGGAGCTCATTTCAATCATCTGTAGCCTGGGTAACTGTCTCAAAGAAATCCACCCAGTTCAGGAGGCATGATCTGCATTTGATGAAGCCAAAATGGGTGTGCTCAACTGTGTGAAGGTTCCCAATGTCTTTATTGTTGACTTCCATTATGATTGGTTCCATTGCCTTGCAGATCAGACTCATCAGGTTCAGAGAGCATGAATGCCAAGGGTCTTTTGTGGCCCCACCCCTGTGGAGTGGAAAGAACGTTGCTGTGCAATATTCTATGGGTACATATCCTGTAGAGAGCATGTAGGGAGAAGTGTAGGTATCCTTGATGAATATGGATACATCCCCACCCTATGTGCTATGATCCAGGTTTTGATGCTGGAAGTTATGGAATGAGTAGTATCATGGTAGTACTGGCGTGCTCTCTGGAGTCTTGAACTAGGTTTCTGTTACTGCACAGATATCAATATTCCCCATACTGAGAAGTACCTCGAGTGTGTGCATCTGGAGGCTGAGACTTCTGGCAATGAGTAGCATTTAGCTCACTTTGTGGTTATTTGTGTTGGTTACGGGGTTTGGTTTATCCTGAGTGACTGGTGTTCCACACCTGAAGTCAACGCCTCATTGGTCCGATCTGACCATAAGCTAATTACCCTACATATCCACATTCTGCCCCCACCCTCCATTAAGGAAACCATGTTAAAAAATTTCTCCAAAGCCAACTTCATGCTTCTTAAGACAGAAGTGGTGAACTTCAGGACACCCATGCAGATGGACAATACAGTTACGACTACTGAATCCTACACAATTGCACTTTACATGAGTGCATGGATCATGCTATCCCAAACAGAACCAAGACGCTATCCTCCAAGAAAAGGAAGCCAATCTGGTGGTCCCCTGTCATAAACAAACTGCACAACAGAAGGAAGAAACTGTTGCAAAGAGGGTAAAACCCATGAGTGGAGGAGCTCCCTGGTCAACCTCAGTAAGAAGCTGCGATTCCTGATAAAATCCCCCAAAGCTAGTTATGAAAACAAAATCACCACTGATTCTAAAGACAACCACAAAGCATTCTATAGCTATGTCAAGAATCACAATGGCAACACTCAGATCTGCTCTGAGTTACAGCACAATGGCACTAAATATACAGACCCAACTAATATTGCCAACATCCTGGCAGATAGGATCAGTGCTAACTTTACCCCCCCCTCCTCACCCATGAAAGAACCCATCTCTATACCGGAAGAATGCAAAGTTGCTGTCATCACGGCTGCACAGGTAAAAACCACTCTCCAAAGCCATGAACACAGCATCCATGGGACCAGATAACATCCCAGGCTGCATTTTACATGAACTACAGAATGAACTGGCACCACACCTAAGTACCATGTTCAATCATAGCCTCACCTCAGGCTTTGTGCCTGCTGAATGGCGCACAGTGACAGTTATCCCACTACACAAGGGGGGAGCCACCACAGACCCCGGGAACTAGCACACCATTAGCCTGATGAGCCTGGTCTACAAGGCCATGGAATGTATCATCATGGAACTTATAAACAAAGACATTGGTAATCTCCAAACTCTAGACCGCAACCATTTCAGGTTTGTAAAAGGTAGATCATGTCTCCTAAACCTGATAGACTTCTTCGAAGCAGTCACCAAAGCCATAGACAAGGGTAAGGTGGTTCACACAGCCTATCTAGATCTTGCCAAGGCTTTCGACACCACCCCCCCCCCACTCTGGAATTATAGATAAACTCACTAAACTAGGTATAAATCCCTATGTCACAAGATGGGTTGCCAACTGGCACACTGACAGAACCCACACTGTGAAAGTAGCAGACTCCAAGTCCGACTTCAGATCAGTGACAAGTGGAGTACCACAGGGTTCAGTCCTGTGTCCTGTCCTGTTTGGTATCTACTTCCCTGAAGTACAGGCTAACACAGAAGGTCTTTGGCTAATGAAGTTCCCAGATAACTGCAAACTAGGAGCCAAAATCGAAACTACTGACGATGTGGACATCCTACAAAAGGGCCTCACTGAGACAGATGCCTGGTGTCAAAGCCATGGCCTCAAGCTCAATGCCAAAAAGCACATTGTCATCCCCTTTGGTAAAAACTCTGTACCCATGAACTACAGCATAGGCGGTAGTATACTTAACAATGAAAGTGTGATAAGAGACCTTGGGACACAGGTGGTCAGTAGATTCTCCTTTGATAATCACATCACCACAGTAGTCAGGAAACCCTTCTACGTGGCACACCTCATCACAAAAGGTTTCTCATGCAGGAAAAAAGAGGTCATTGTTCCCCTCTACTCATCACTCATTAGATCCATTATAGAGTACAACGCCCCTTTTGGTATGTACCTCACAAGACATCTACAACAACTAGAAAGCCCACAGAAATACCTCACAAAGAGGATTAGTGGCCTCAAATACATGCCCTACACAGACTGTCTCAAAACACTCCAGCTTTACTCTGTCGCATATCGCCTACTCAGAGGTGATCTCTGCCTAATATACAAAGCTATGTCAAACACAGAGCTGTTGGACATGCTCCACTTAAAGAAATCCCAATCTCTCCGAGCTTCGGCCCCAAAACCCAGACCAAAATACAAAAGGAGGGGGTGTATCCATTTTCATAAAGGATACCCACGCCTCCAGGTTAGTGGCACAGCATGCGGCCTTGGAGACCATCCAAGTGCAACTAAAAGTGGGAAAAGCTGCCTATCAGATCATAGCCTGTTACAGATCACCTACCTTGTCTCAGGACCCTCACTCAGCATTCCTGAAAACACTGGAAAATATAAAGGTCCTACCAAACACCATAATATTAGGAGATTTCAACTACCCAAACATTGACTGGGAGAATTACTCAAGTACAAACTCCTTTGCCCAATACTTCCTAGAGTTTATAAACTCAAATGCCCTGGAACAGCTGGTCACCACGCCCACTAGAGGTGACAACATACTGGACCCAATCATCACCAACATGGGGGATCAGTGTTCCACACCAGAGGTAAACCCCTCACTGGTAAGATCAGATCATAAAGTAATCACACTGGACATCCACATCCCGACCCCAACCCCAGTCAAGGAAACCACTGTGAAAAACTTTTCAAAAGCAAACTTCACACTTCTCAAGACTAAAGTGGAAAGTTTCAAAGCCCCCTTGCTACAGGATAATGCTATCCAATCCGCAGAATCCTTTACAAGTGCATTATATGAGCATCTACAGGGATGCATGGATCGAGCCATCCGAAGTAAAATCAAGATTCACTCCTCCAAAAAGAGAAAACCAGTCTGGTGGTCCTTGGCCATAAATAAGCTATACAACAGAAGGAGGAAACTACTACATGATAGAGCAAAATTCCAAAAAGGAAAGACATTACTGATCATTATTAACAAGAAACTATGATCGCTCATAAAATCATCCAAGGCCAGTTTCTAAAGAAAAATTGCCAAGGAATCTAAAGATAACCACAAAGCCTTCTTTAGCTATATAAAACATTTAGGTGGCAACTCTCAGATATGCTTTGAGCTACTGCAAAATGGCAAAAAATACACTGAACCAACTGACATTGCCAACATCCTGGCGGACAAGTTTAGTGCAAACTTCACCCCCCCCTCACCCCCAAAAGGCCCGTGTCCATCCCAGTAGAATGCAGAGCCCCAGACATCATGGACATGCAGGTAAAAACAGCCCTCTCCAAAGCTAAGAACACAGCATCAATGGGACCGGATGGTGTCCCAGGCTGAGTCTTACACAAGCTCCAAAAGGAACTAAACCCTCACCTAAATTCACTGTTCAGACTCAGCCTTACCACAGGCTATGTACCCAAAGAATGGCATACAGCAACAGTCATCCCACTCCACAAAGGTGGTGCCACAACAGGACCTGGGAACTATCGCCTTATAAGCCTGACCAGTCGGGTCTGCAAAGCTATGGAGCGAATTATCATGGAACTCATAAACAGAGACATTGGGAACCTCCAGACACTGGACCCTACCCAATTCAGCTTTGTTAAAGGCAGATCCTGCCTCCTAAACCTAGTTGACTTCTTTGAAACAGTTACCAAGGCCATAGATGAAGGGAAGGTAGTCCACACAGCCTACCTGGACCTCACTAAGGCCTTCAACACCATTCCCCACTCTGGCATCATAGACAAGCTTACCAGCTTGAACATTAACCCCTATGTCACGAGATGGGTGGCCAACTGGCTCACAGATAGAACACACATGGTCAGAGTTGCGGGTGCCATGTCCGACTCTAAACCAGTCACAAGTGGCATCCCACAGGTCTCGGTCCTGGGACCTCTCCTGTTCAGTATATACTTCTCTGAAGTACAGGCAAGCATAGGAGGACTATGGCTGACCAAGTTCGCAGATGACTGCAAACTGGGGGCCATAATTGACTCTCTGGCTGACACAGACATCCTCCAGAAGGGTCTTACAGAGACAGATACCTGGTGTCAAAACCATGGCCTCAAGCTGAATGCCAAAAAATGCATAGTCATCCCCTTTGGAAAAAACAAAGTGCCCACAAATTACCACATAGGTGGTAATCCACTAGGTACTGAAAATGTAATTAGGGACCTGGGGACCCAGGTAGATAGTAACCTCTAGTTTGATAATCATATTGCCAAAGTGGTTAGATATTCCTTCTATGTAGCCCACCTAATCATGAAAGGGTTCACCTCTAGATCAAGAGAGGTCATTGTGCCCCTCTACTCATCACTCATTAGGCCCATAATATAGTACAATGGCCCATTTGGTATGTACCTTAATTGGCACATGCAACAGCTGGTAAGACCACAGAAGTACCTCACCAAGAGGATCATGGGCCTCAAAGAGATGCCCTATGCAGCTCGACTAAAGAAACTCCAGCTCTACTCAGTTGCTTACTGCTTGCTCAGAGGTAATCTATACCTGACATATAAGACCATGTCCAACCCGGAATTAATGGACATGCTCCACCTCAAGAAAAACAAATCTCTTAGAGCCACACGCTCCAGTGAATTAAACCTCAGCAAAGCAATAAACAGGACATGCTGGAGAGATAGATTCCTGTCCCAGAGACATCCCTCACTCTGGAATAGAATCCCAGTTGATGTTAGGCAGAGCCCCTCACAGACTCTCTTCAAGAGGAATCTTGATGAGTGGATGGGAAATTGTAAATTTACCCCTTGGATCACTTCAGTGGCCCTGTTAGACAGATGCCCAGGAAACTAATTTAAAAGGGAGGCAAAAGCCAACACATTCTGGCTAGGCTTATAAATGCCCTTGGGCAGATAGCCTAGTACCCAACTATGAACCTACATGCTCTAGGGACCTAAACCTTGTCACCACAATAAACAGAACATGCCAGAGGGATAGATTCCTGTCCCAGAGACTTCGCATACTCTGGAATAAACTACCTATCGATATCAAACAAAGCTCGTCATTAGCACTCTTCAAGAAAAATCTTCATGATTGGATGGGAAATAGGAAATTCACCCCGGGGATCACTTCTGTGTCTCTGCTCGACAGTGGCACAGGAAAATACATTTCTTGGGTGGCAAAAGCCAGGGTACCTTTTTGACTGGGCTTGTATAGACCCCAGGGCCAATAGCCTAGCACCTACCTATGAACCTATGAGCCTATGAGCCTTGCCTAAAAAAGGTAATATGGGGACAGCAAGAGCCTTGGCCAGAATTCAGAAGCATAGGGGCGACAGGTGCAAACCATCTGTAGCGAAGCAACAAGGCTTGTCTATCATGTCATCACAGTTAGACAGAGACTGGATCCCCTTTGAATGACACCAGAAGTTCAGCCAATTGTTGAAGTTTATCATCTTTCTGTTATATTGCAGTATCATGTAGGTGAAGGTAAAATACTACTCAAGGTCAGGGTCATACCAGCCTGGGATACATGATCATAGAGCTAATATATATATCTTGTCATGTTGTCCTGGGAGGTATGTCTCAGATAATTCACACTGACATGTACAAAGAACACGTCATATAGGTACCTGTTCTGGAGTTATGTAAGTGCTTGTGTTATGTGGCGGATCATAGCACCTGACAGACAACTGACAGTAACCTTCCCCTTGTCCAGCCGAGTGAGTGGAACATCTGTGTTCCTGACTATGAAGTCACCTATTACTAGTGTGTTGGGTATGTTGTTTTGCCTTAGGGCCTGTTGTGAGGCGCACTGCTTTGGTGTATTATGTGTTTTCTGGCATGTGCTTGGAGGTGCATGTTGCTTGCTTGTCTGCTTAGGAGGACAATCTCTCTTTTTCAGATTAATATTTATATTCTCCGAGTATGGTAATGTGTATTTATGTGTGTGTTTTGCTGGTGCTTATATTGTAGGTCTATGTGAGACAGTTGGTGTTGTGGTTGTATGACCTTACTCCTCCTGACTGTATTGTCCAGTATTGGGTTGACAGAGCTTAGCCACTGGTTTGACCCTGTGTGTGCCAGCATGTGGTGCATCAACCCATATATGATATGGTCATGGCCTATACATACAATACACTCACAATACACCTAGTATGATAAGCCTGCTGAGGTTAGCAAATGTGAAAAAAACCTTTATGCAAACTGTCAGCAAGTAATGACTGTATTGCACCCTGTAACTCCATATTGCTTGCTGAAGTGTATAGACGTACGTAGTTTGGATTAAGAACACCGCACTTACCAACTGTGTGTGTGTGTGTGTGTGTGTGTGTGTGTGTGTGTGTGTGTGTGTGTGTGTGTGTGTCTCCCTGGGGAGAGAGCAACCTTTTTGAAGACTACTCACATCCTTTAAAAGTGGTATACTCATGTTTGTCGTCTCATGATGTCACCATCATGCAAATATACCTGTGGAAAGGAGAAATCCCAGTAATGTATATAGTGTGTCATGTAACTGTGTACTGCTGTAGTATCATAATGTAGTTAAGTAAGGATTTGAATCCTGCACTTGCCGTGTGTGTGTCTTCTTGGGGAAGAGCAACCTTTTTGGAGACTACTCACACACCTTAAAAGTGGTATACTCATCTTTGTCAAGTCTGATGATGTCACCATCCTACAAATATACCTGTGGAAAGATGACATTCCAATAATGTATATAGTGGGTTGTGAAAATGCATACTACTGTAGTATTGTTAGGTAGGGGTTTGAATCCTGCACTTGCCAAGTGTGTGTGTGTCTCCCTGGGGAGGAGCAACCTTTTGGAGGCTACTCACACACCTTAAAAGTGGTATACTCATCTTTGTCAAGTCTGATGATGTCACCATCCTACAAATATACCTGTGGAAACCTGAAATCTCAGTAATGTGTATAGTGCATTGTGGAAATGCGTACTGCTGCATTATCATAATGTAGTTAGGTAGGGGTTTGAATTCTATACTTGTCAACTGTGTGTGTCTCCTTGGGGAATAGCAACCTTTTTGGAGAATACTCACACCCCTTAAAAGTGGTATACTCATCTTTGACAAGTCTGATGATGTCACCATCCTACAAATATACCTGTGGAAAAGTAAAATCCCAGTAATGTGTATAGCGCGTTGTGTAAATGGATACTGCTGTAGTATCATAATGTAGTTAAGTAGGGGTTTGAATCCTGCACTTGCCAACTGTGTGGGTGTGTCTTCCTCAAGAAGAGCAACCTTTTCGGAGACTACTCACACACCTTAAAAGAGGTATACTCATCTTTGTCAAGTCTGATGATGTCACCATCCTTCAAATATACCTGTGGAAAGTTGAAATCCCAGTAATGTGTATAGCATGTTGTGTAAATGCATACTGCTGTAGTATCATAATGTAATTTGATAGGGGTTTGAGTCCTACACTTACCAACTGTGTGGGTGTGCCCCCCTGGGGAGGAGCAACATTTTTGGAGAATACTCACATCCCTTAAAAGTGGTATACTCATCTTTGACAAGTCTGATGATGTCACCATCCTACAAATATACCTGTGGAAAGGTAAAAGTCCAGTAATGTGTATAGCGCATTGTGTAAATGCATACTGCTGTAGTATCATAATGTACCTAGTTAGGTAAGGATTTGAATCCTGCACTTGTCAAGTGAGTGTGGGTGGCTCCCTGGGGAGGAACAACCTTTTTTGGAGACTACTCACACAACTTAATAGTGGTATACTCATCTTTGTCAAGTCTGATGATGTCACCATCCTACAAATATACCTGTGGAAAGATGAGACCCTAGTAAGGTGTATAGTACATCATGTAAATGTGTACTGCTGTAATATCATAATGTAGTTAGAGAGGGGTTTGAATCCTGCACTTGCTAATTGTGTGTATGTGTCTCCCTGGGGAAAAGCAACCCTTTTGGAGAATACTCACATCCCTTAAAAGTGGTATACTCATCTTTGACAAGTCTGATGATGTCACCTTCCTACAAATATACCTGTAGAAAAAAGAAATTCCAGTAATGTGTATAGCACGTTCTGTAAATGCATACTGCTGCATTATCATAAGGTAGTTAGGAAGGAGTTTGAATCTTGTACTTGCTGACTGTGTGTGTGTGTGTGTGTGTGTGTGTGTGTGTGTGTGTGTGTGTGTGTGTGTGTGAGACACAATTGGTCAATGTAGAGTGGGTTTTGATTTTTCTAGTGTATGACATATCACAATGACAACTGTATGGGCATTACACATGTAAGGTAGCTGTGGGGCAAATCCATATACATACATGTGACCTCAATTATTTCGTAGGTGGGTACTCTGCTTTCTCCACGAACACATCTGTTATCTTTGCCAGAGCGTGCCGGTGTTTTCCAGACCTTAGGTCACTTCTGTATGCTTGTGACAAGCTTAGCCACTGCAGTGATCCCTGGGCTACGTCTTCTGTTTCACATCCACTCATCACGGTTTCTATTGAAGAGTGTGAGTGAGGGTTTCTGGTTGAGGTATATTTGAAACCTGTTCCAAAGCAAGCAAAGTCTGGCAAAGATGACTAATCATTATAGGTGTGCAACAACCTCTGTGGATCTGCATGCAAACCCTTTATTGCTTAAGTGCTCCACCATGGGATTTCCAAAACCCTTTGGTAATGTGATTATCAAAGGAGAGATGACTAAACACATGGCTCTATGTATACATTAGTATCTGTTCCAAATTTTGGGGGATAATACCTATGTGGTACTCTGGGGATACTTTGTTTTCCAAAAGTGGATAACTATGCTTTCTTTGGCTTATAGCTTTACAGCATGAGTTTGACACCAGGTATCTGTCTCTATGATACCCTTTTGGAGGATGTGTGTGTCATCTGGAGAATAAAGTATAGCCCACAGTATGCATTTTCATCAAACGTGGACATACATATCCCTACTGTGTTTGCTTGTACCTAAGAAAGCTATATGCCAAACAGGAGTGGTCTCAGGACTGAGTGCAGATGAATACCACTTGTTACTGGCATAGAATAGTACATGGAGGCTGCAAATGTTACTGTGTGTCTTACATCTGTGCGTCAGTTGTCAAGCCATCATCTAACAATCGTTTATGGTCAGTCTGTTGAGGTTATGTATAATACCAGAATGTGGGATGGGCATGAATTGCTGGTGAGCTATAGCTTGGCTGTGTTGACCTCCCCTCCTTCACCTATAGCCTTGTTAACTGGCTTGAAGTCTACTAGGTGTAGGAGCCATGATCTGGCCTTTAGAGAACCTAAGTGGGTATGGTGCAGTGTTTGCAGGTTCATAATGTCTCTGTTAATGAGTTCCATAATGCTGTGTTCCATAGCCTTCCAGATAACATTTGTCTGGCTTATAGGGTGAGAGTTTCCAGGATCTGTTGTAGTTCTACCCTTGATCAATTTATGTTAACATTTGCACTGGGTGTGACGAGGGTGGACAGGTTTAAGAATAAGTATATTAGAGGGTCAGGCCAAGTTTGAAGGTTAGTAGACCAAACCAGATAGGCAGGATTAAGTTGGTTTGTACATGTGCTGAGGAGGGATGCAGAGTATATTGTGAAATAGATGCTAAGGATGAAGCCGACAGGTAACAGGAAAAGAGGAATGGCTAAGATGAGGTTTATGGCTGTGGAGAGAGAGGACATGCAGGTGGATGGTGTGACAGCACAAGATGCAGAGGGCAGGAAGAAATGGAAACAGATGATCTACTGTGGTCACCCCTAATGGGAGCATCTGAAAGGAGAAGAAGAAGTTGTAGCTCAACCCTTGTGGACTGTGAACACCATTACCGTGCGTCATTCCACAAGTATGTAACCTGTATAGAGGCTGCATCTGGACAGAGTGTTTAGGTGAGTGGTGACTCCATATGTCAGCTTGTGTATGACACAGCCAGGGACAATGTCCAGTCCCATTGCCACTGTGGCAAAGAGATGTTTTAACTATTGTGTCTGTGAATCATCAGGTTTTACATTCTTCAGGTCTGGAAATGTGGCCCTTGTGTAACAACAGGGTGGTGAAATCTGCAATCAAACTGTCTGACAAGGAATTAGTAATGTTAGTCTGATAAGTGTACTTTGTGACCATTTACATTAACTGTGACCCAGTATGAGATTTCCCCTGTAGATTATAAACAACACTAAAGAAAGATTTAGTGTTGTCTTTGGAATCCTTGCCATTTTGTATTTTGAAGCTTGCCTTGTATGTTTATTGAGAGATTGTATTTTCCCAATGATACTGACCAGAGATGTTATCCCTTCTTGGTATGTAACTCTTTTTTGGTACAACTTCACACCTTCTATTATATATTTAGTTTATGGCAGGGGTCCATGAGACCAATTATTTTTACTGTATTAGTGTGAATTTCTTGATTTTGTGAGAGCATGGTCCATGCAACCCTGTAGGTGAACAGTGTGCATTACCAAAGGATTATGCAGTTGGGACAGTGTTAACCTTAGTAATGCAAACCAATGACAGATAGCAACAACAGCATCACCCACAGCACAGTGTCAACCCATGTCATACACATAGATACGTACTCAAGTTCCAAAATGTGTGTAGTACAATGCATACTGGTCACCAATAGAAACTATGGAGTGTTAACACTGGCCAATACAGGGCATGTCACCCTGCCCATGTGTCCAATATGCATGTACATGCAGACAGTGCACCTCCACTATGTTCACAAATGTACACCTGCAAACCTATGCTGCACACACCCCACACTTACTGTCCACTGTATAACGCATGCTGACACAACTACACACATCAGCCAAGTGGCACATGAGCAAACAAAACACAATTGGAATAAGCACTGGTGAAAACAATACAACATTGCTAATTACAGCTTTAATGCATCATGCCTGCTCAGCTACACCTTCAAGGATATCATTACACTTTACTGCTGACAACATGCTACACATCCAACCATTGCTATACTTTATTAAAGTCACCCTGTGCATCAGCACCATGTTAGTCTGTTCCTGCATCAATGTTACAAATGAAAGGAGGTGGCACAGGTTTCATCATATGCACAGGGTGTGTTGTTGGTTTGCCAGAGGCCTACACTGAGTCATACAATTGACATGTGTGTGTGAGTGTGTGTGTGAGGGCCATGAGTACTGTTATGGGCCAATGTTGATGTAATGTGTGTGGGTATGTGTTTGCCCTAGGCTTCTGGTTTATGTGTGTGTCTGCATGCACACAGTTCCACCATGTGGCTGCCATATACAGGAATTTGTGAGACAGCTATAGACTGTACCTGGCAGGCTTTACAGAGCACCATCTCTGGCCACGGATACAGAACCTGTGCCTGGCAGGGGTGCTACAGACAGTATCAAGTACTAATCCAGATTGGGTACTATCCAAAGAGGTTGACATATGTCCACTGGATCCAGGTCCCTGCTGGGACTGGCCAGAGCCACGTGCATCTGGTCTTCTGGGACGGTCTATGGACAGCCCCCCCAACATTGTTGGGGCTGGTACTGGCACTACGGGGACGGCTATGACTTGCTGGATGTCCACGGCGACCTCCAGTGCTGATGTTGCTGGCATCCATCCACGTCAATGTCTCAACCATCCTGCACTGTCCTGACACATGGACATGACATTGTGGAGGACATCCAATGTCTCACCCCAATGTCTATCAATGACCTCAGTATAGTTACGTATGGCACCTGCTAGATCATGGATACTGTCATTTACAGAGATGTTATGAGCCCTCTGTACCCTTTGTCCCTGTCTGGTGTAACGCTCCATTTGTGTCTGTGCCTCCATGACAGCCTGGAACATGCATGTGGTAGAAAGAGGTGTGGCACGTCTGCCAGAGGAATGATGACCAGCAGTGCTCTGACGAGAACCCCTTGGCATCTGCCTATGTGGTACCATTCCAGACATCTGGCTATGGCTGTTGTGTCCTGATACATGTGTCATAAATAACAACACTGTCCTGGCCAGTGCCGACCGTACACTGTCCCTCAGCTAAGGGCAATGGTGATGACGGATATACAGGCAGTATGACTGTGTGCATGGATGGGGTGGAGACTTGTGTACTGTCAACTGGTGGCCCAACAACAGACCCTGACAAACCTGCCTGTGCCTCAACACACCTATCCTCATCATCACTGTCTGTCTCAGTGACGTCAGGTTCCCTGCTAAACTGAACCAGCCCCACCTCGGCACCTGTGAGATGAAAACAGGAAACACACTTTAAGACCTGAACATGACTTCAGACCACATGCGCACATGCACATATGCACACATGCACACATGCACACATGCGACATGCGCACATGCACACATGCGACATACGCACATGCACACATGAGCACATACAGAAATACACTACTCCCTAAAGCAGACACACACAACACCAGCAATCTCAGAACATGCACAATAGCAGGTGATGGTGGGGTACAGTATCACAAGCAAAACAGTCATATCACACGTCAGCATGCAGGACATGTGTTGCTCAACAGCATGCAGTGCAAGTGTAGACAGTCCTTGTTACTAACAGTATACATGGCTTTGATGCATGTGTTTTGTTATTAGGTGATGGGCCTCCCCCTGGAACACAATGCATACATGGACACAACACTGCTGTGCAGGTATTCATAACCCTGTAATGTACTGTGCACCATAACTCACAGGTGTACATACCATTGCTGTATGTGTATCTGTGTGTCAGATAGGTATCCAATGCTGATTATAGCCTCTGTGTCTTTACCAAATAATTGTGGACATATTTCTAGCACATGCATGATGACTATTCACACAAAATCATCAGTAGTGCAAGGATAATTGATGGAATACCATTCGGCCACATACCCAATGTACGGTACTTATGGTGAGTGTAGATCATACTGCAGACATGCCAGTCTCATCCGTGACATGGCATGCTAAAACACAACTGCATATTTAAACACTACACATACCCAATGTGTGTCATATGACCTAGCCACTCAATAGCATCACAAGACATATATGTGTTAGTTGTGCAAATGGTGATTGGTATGTATATTGTTTAGAGGTGCATATTTGTGCACACATGCAACATTAAGGTGTATAGCAATAAAAGCTATGTGTAGTACTGTGGTTACAATAACTGGATGGGGTATAGTACCATAGGCCATCACCATGAAGCATCATGTGGTCACTCAAGGCTACAAATGTTTCCCAAACCAGCACTAATCATGCTGTGCTGGAACTGTACTACCTTGGCTACATTCACCATTTCACAACCAGTTGTTATGTGAGTTTGCAAGGAGGCCAGTAAGGAGCATACCCTGACATGAATGTGTAGTGTGTTGCAGAGTGTTTAAATGCCCCATGATAGGCCTCTACCCCTCAGGTATATTATGTGTAATGTGTGGATGAGATTTTGGATACTGGAGTGTGTCTTTACAGAGGGTTTGGAAATCCTTTATGTGTAGCATGTTAAAATGCTCTGTGTATGACATAGATGTGTATGTTATGTGCATGTTGAGTATCAGCTGTGCCTATCCAATGGTCACTACAGTATAGCCACATTTGTTTGAGATGGTCTGGGTATTGCATGTGTTTGAGGCAGCTAATCACATTAGTGAGATGTGCATGCTCTTACACCAAACATGCACAGCATGCATTATGGGCAAGTGTGTTACATGTGTACATGGCCTACACCTTAACTATGGCATGCAATTTTTATTTACAATAATAAATGTAGAACACACTCACCAGCATCTGTCCGCTGCCTTGATGTCACCCCAGAGGGACCTACATAGAGATGAGACAGTTTGTCAGTGGCCACAACTGTTGCATTGCTACTGTGTGTTTGCAATCTTACAGTACAACAACAGTTTACATTCACAGGGCTACAGATTATGTTCCAAATGATCAGTATTGCACAACAACAGGCTCCACATCTTTGAACGACACACTCCACATCTCACATATGCATGATCTACCAATACAGATAACAGTAGTCTACAGATATGCCATGTTACCTGCATGCTCCATGTGTGCTTGCTGGGTGGCTCCAACCTCCATCATGATGTATGTCTGCTGCTGTTGTTGTTGTTGGGCAGGTGCCACCAGGCTCAGGAGCAGCTCCTCCACTCTGGTGATGGGGGGGGGGGATGGATATTAACACAACCTCCTGTTGCAAGCTGTTGTCTCCGCACATCAACAGCACACTGACGGACCTGTCTGAGAAGATCACTGCAGTGGTGGCGTACCTGCTCATATGTCCGGTTATGCAGGCCTACCTCATTTACCATGTGGACAACATCTTGCCACATTGCAGTACACTTCTGCTGGTCCTGGCTGGTTTGTGAGAACATGAGACGGTAGTGCTGAATCATACTGCTAGTAATTATATCATCTTCAGCACTACTGTAACTGTGGTTCCTGCAATGTGCCATGATCCCTGGAAGAGATGAATACGAAAATATGTCTGAGCAAGTCATATGGCATATTTAACATTATACAATACAGATATCACTGAACTGCCATATATAGCAAAGCAACCTATTAGCTAACCGAGAGTGAAACACTTTAACAGCCACTTATCACTGCTCACCCCACAACTGCTTGAAAGTGCCTTGCTCACTCTCTATCTAATGAACCATGTTCTGCACAGCAATAAAATAAAATCACTATATAAGACTATACAAGAGTACCTGGCACACTGTATGTAACACAATGCACCACCTAGCCACAGCAGATATACATCAAGCTGATGTGTAAAGAAATATATCATCCATCACAATGAGTGTAAGGTCCAGTAAATGTATTACTATTATACCACACAACTTGTTAATGGCAAACCCGTAGCCAAAATATGTGCATAATTGGGAATATAGGTTGTATACTGCTGTAGTACACTATGAATGTTGCTAGATATGCAGTTATATGTTTTACCACACATATGTCAAAGGACATGTTACAGACATAACTACACACACATCAGACATAATTACAGGACACAAAGGTATGACAACCCAGATAAGCTTTCAGTGTGTACTGTACAGTACTGTGTGTCAGTACTTACACAACCTTAATCTTGAGAAATGTAATCTGTGATGAATACAGGAACCACACAAAACAGTGGATGCAAGCAATGTGGACATACACCATACTTTGCTGTACAGGCCCAGAGCTTCAAGTAGTACTACAGTACACACAGGATTTGGATTCAACATCGGTACCAATCAATAATCATAGATGTAGTGCTTTAGCCTCCAATGACACACCCTAGTTAAAACCAAGGGACTTAATCACACTGTATGCAATAGCAAGTGTTCTGCCTAGCAACAGAATACACCGCTTTTGCTAGGATCAAAGCAAGGACCCATAATACCATGACATAAACAGTTTCCCACTAAGCTATCCCACAGATACATATCTTTGATGCATTCACAACATATTGACCATCACAGTCAGTCAACAGTACAGAGAATCTATTGCAACAAGTAGATGTAGGTGTGTATGAGTATATATAACTATATATATATATATATATATATATATATATATATATACATATACACATCCATTGGTGTATATATACATATATATGTAGGCACATATACATTTCACCTTTCATAGTGAGAATTTCAATTATACAAGGGATGTAAGGTGTACAGTAATGTAATAAAATCGCAGTGTCTTGGGATAAATGCATTGAGGGTGTTCACAGCCCAGGTAGCTTTAGCAGGCCTCACTGGCTTCAACATTGCAAACTGAACAAACCACCCACAGTGTTTAACCGCCACATGTCATATACCAGCACTGTATGCTGTCTTGTTTGTCACACACTAAAACCTACATACAAATATGCGCATACTAACCTTCACCAACATATAAATCTCCACCCTTCACAAACAGTTGCAATATGTCGCCTGCTCTATGCACATATACAGATGTGAATATATATGACACATATATATTCCTCTGGGTTGATGTCAGTACACCGACAAGTCGGAATATCGACATTCACTCCACTGACACATGAAATAATCGAAACCGCAAACACGGACATTTAACAGGTAAGAGTTTTAATTTCGCTAATCATGCCTACCATGTTTTAGTAAGTGTGGCAGTGTTATGCATGTGTGGTAGGCATGATTAGCGAAATGTAAACCTCTTACCTGTTAAATGTCCGTGTTTGTGGTTTCGATTATTTCATGTGTCGGTGGAGTGAATGTCGATATCCCAACTTGTCGGTGTACTGACATGAACCCATTTCTCCATATGTGTGTGGCATACACACACAAGGTCCACACTGTTGTAAGTCCCTGGACCTCACAGCTGAACTGTTGGGCCTTGCTGCAACACAAACAGGTGTCACATATGAACACACACTAACATTAGGGGAGGTATATATGGCTATAAATGCTAGATAAGCCTACTAGATTGCTACAGCAGTTGCCAATGCTAAGCTACACTTTAATAGGACTATCATGCATGTGTTGTTCTGTCACACCCATGTTTATATAATGTCAATGCTAATCCCCTCAACAGCCATTGGCCACACTACTATACAGAACACAGATAACATGGATCAGATCTTTGACATTTAATGCTGAGCTACACATTTCACAGGTATGTCCCACTGCCCACAGGTACACACAGTATTGTCCATAGCAGTAGTTAAGCAGAACATCTGTGCATAATTAAGTACTGCTGCCACATATGAATGGTTCACATTAGGTAGACTATTCTTCAATAACATCTACTACATGCCAGTAAATACATAAGTATCACATACTTTTCCTTTGTATGATTTGATAATATTTCTTTTTCTTTTTCCTTTTCTCTGTCTCTTTCTCTCTGTCTTTCTCTCTGTCAGTCTCTGCAATAGAGTGATTGCGATTGTTGGCAGAGATTGAAGCCTGCTTTTGTAAGAATTTGCACATGAGCATGTTATGCCCTCTGCACCAATTAGTGGCCACTATTTGCTAATTGCATGCATCCTGTTGTGTAGTAATTGCAGTAATCATTGTCAAAGCAACCCAGTACTATAAATTGCTAACTCATGTAGGTGTGGCCCTTTCAGTTTTCCAAGATGGAGATCATCCTTGTTTGCTGTGGACATCATTGTTTAAGACAGAAGGTTGGTATAGTTCTTATATCAGAAGCCAGGGGTGTAGCCAGAGATTTACATTTTGTACTCAGACCTAATGGTGCTGCTTCCAGTACCCACTTGTCAGTGTAGAAATGTACTCACCCTTCAAAATGCTACCCCAAGATACATGAAAAGATGTACTTTCTTTTCAACTTTTACAATTAATTGCCATACAAAGCTAGTTATTGAGATGTATTCCTTTGGCACAAGAATTGTTTGTGAACTGCTATACTGTGAATATTCATTTACTCAGTTCTAAACAGTTTGTGCTTTTTTAGTGTTGACATTAGCACAAGCTGCTCAGAAAAACAACATATTTCAGTACAGTGAGTATGCTTACCTACATCCTTGGTAGACCCTGCACACACAGGTATATTCTACATTTGGGTAGGGGTGCAGAAGTACAGAGAGCGTAAGTAGTATTGTGTGGATTTTATCTTGCTGGACTTACAGGTTTGCTGTGTACATGTTAGTTTATCAAGGCAAGTAGTCTATTTGCGTAACTCCCCACTGTGGACCTATCCACATTGTAGCCAGAGAATAGCCTGTTATATTTTGTCTGTGCACCACACAGGTCTTTTCAGCAATAGAGCAATGGCATTCTTACAGTTGGTTGCTACCAGTACATGACTACATCCATTTGTATTTCAGTGTTGTATTCCTACATGCTTCCAAAACTCCTTCCAAAGCTATTTGCACAGTGTGTAACAGCAGAAAGGTTGAGATGCCTCTATGTTTCTGCCTCTGCCAGACCTCTCAACCACTCAGGTACATATTTGAACAGACTCAGGGAAAAGTAAAGAAAAAGTCAGGGACAGTCAGAGACACCTTTTAAATATTAGTGCCATTAAGTTGAGACATTGAGAGAATCAGAGCATATGAATTAATACACCTTTTCTGAAGTAAAAGAAGTGTCTAACTCTTAATTATTGTCGTTATTCATTAAGTGTAATTCACCACCTTTCTGGCCAAAGTCAGTAGTTTTTGGAGGGATTCAGAGGGACAGAGCTAAAATTTGTTTCAAAATCAGGGACATCCCTGAAAATTAGGGACAGTTGGGAGGTATGGCCTCTGCCCTAAACAGACATGCCAGTGTTTGTGCTGTGATACTGTGTGGGGTTGTAAAGTGATGGTGTAACATTATTACCTGCTAGGATGGCTGCTTCTCTTATTACAGTCATGTAATCTAATCCCACAACAACTGTTGGTAAACATCCACAGAACAAGTTGTGTGGTATGGTATTCCTATTTTTCCTTTACATTCACTCATTTTGATGCATGATATATTGATTTAAGCACCAACTTGATGTATATCTACCGTGGCTTAGTGGTACTTCATGTTGTGTAGTGTGTGCAAGGTCCGGGGTTCGAGACTGACAGATGTGTTTTATTTTGCTCCTGAGCAGAACAAGGGCCCTCAAATACAGAGTGGCTAAGGCACTTTTAAGCAGTTGTAAGTGGGTTTGCGCGATGTTTAGCCATGCTTAGCTAAGTGCAAACAAGCACGAACTCGTGCAAATCCATTAACTACTGCTTAATAGTGCTTACTCCCGCTAATCCCGGCGCTCATTTCTTTGAAAGAAAAGAAAAATGGGGAGATAGGAAAGTGGTGAAAAAGGGGCACAAAGAGGATAAGACAGTATGGAAAATAGCTCTGGATGTGCAGGATGGGTGTAGGGAAGTTCCATAGCTGCCCATTTCTTTAACAGCAACAGCTGTGCATATGGAATAAATTTGGAGGTAGATATGAAACCTTCAACCCCTGAGAGAGGGGTGAGGACAACAAAGTATGTTGTAATGCCAATTAAATAACATTTTATGTGTCCAGTGGACATGTGTGCAAAACGGGCAGCTATGTATGGGGAGTAATTTTTTTTTGGGAGCAGATTGCCCTTTTTTTTTCAGGTGCGAGTGGAATATGGGGTAGGGGAAGTAGGTATATTTGGGGAGGTAGGTTGGGGAGGTAAACAGACAAGACAAACAAGACACATACAGGGGTGGTATATGACACATGTGGTGGGTGAACACCTTTGACGGGGAGGGATGTTTGGAAATCGTAAGCCCATGAGCCCCCAGATGGAAACAGTGGGACTGAGGTCCCCACCCATGGGCAGTCACCACTGCACCTTCACAGCCCAGAGGGTGGCTGTGCTGGGGGCTGTGTAGGAGGGGCAGGCTGACCCGGGAGTTGTGCCACTCGTGCCTCAAGCTGGCGTAGAGGCTCTGCAACAGAACATTCAATCTCTCTATGCACTACAGCCCGGACCATTCGAAGGGTGATAGGTGGCCCTCCCCCCACCCATGCTTGCACGGGGGGGCTGAGCCCCATCCTCTGCAGCGCTTCCACCCAAAGGTGGCACAGGGTCAACAGAGGGTCCCAGGCTGGGCACCGGACCTGCTGGTGTCAGGTGCCATGGCCAGCTGAGGTGGGAACAAGTGGGTCTGCTGGGACCGGCCTTCCCATACGAACTATGTTTTGGAGAGTTTAATAAAGGTATGGGTTAGTAACAGTCAACAGCATTCCCAATTAGTTATAACAGCATGCAGAAGTATTCCCATTAACCCAACACACCAGATTTTCAACAGTTGAAAAGCAAGCATAACACATGCATATATAGGACAATAGTGGACATTACAACAGCATGCAGGTTGAATTGATGGCAACAGACCACCAATACTGTGGTATTTTAACAGGGCACATGCATAGAAATAAATGCAAATACTTATAAACCAATAGGACATATGTCCCAACAAATGTTTTGAGATTAGACATACCGATTGAGGTGTGGAATTGCATTTTATATGCACATACAGTAGGGTGGAAAAAGATAGCTCAATTAACAACTTGTATATCCTTCTAGTTTTCACTACATTCCTATTAACTGCAGTTATATGTCCCTGACATGTATTATTACACTACCCAATGTCCTTATATTGTGCAATTGGATTTTGCTAGATCATTATATACATGAGCTGTATCTTGCAAAATGTCCAAGATGCAGATGTCACTGCTACATATTTTAAGTGTTGCTCACACACACTACTGCTAAGATGGTACACTAACAGCTCTACTTTTATATAATTATCTAGATATGCTCAGGTGAAAGTATCAGTTATATGTTAACAGCTCCCTACATTTCTGGCAGCACACTGAAATTTCTGGGGAACACAATACCAAGCTACTCATGTGCCAGATTAACCTGTACATGCTGGGCATGAACCAACAGTTGAGGGCTGTAAATATGCATAAAAGCTACTGGCACTCCCTTCATCCACATTATATGGGCCTACCCAAGTGTGGGTTAGCACTGCTTAATACAACACTACTATTTGTAGAATGCAACAGTACAACAACATATCAAAGAAGATGACAGAGACGCACTCCAGGAATTATACATTTATTAAAGGATTATTACACCTTTATTTATTGGGTTAAAACACTTTTTGAAGGCTCTCTCATTTATTTTATATAACAGTACATGCAGAATAATTACTAACCTGCCTGATGATGCAGCCTTTGCAGCCTATCTTCATGGGCTTGCTGATTCATAGCCCGGACACCTGCAGCTGTGAAGTAAATGCAGTGATATTTAGACATACCTATCCATAGTATAGACAAGCATAGCAATTCTTAACTACTTAATACAATGGCTACTTAGTACTGGGGCATTAGGCATCGCATGGGATTCCTGGATCCACTGGTCCAGTTGATCCTCCTTATGTCACTTCAGGTCAGAATAATGGTGCCTGACCTGCTCACCAGTCCAAGGAACACCAGTGGCACTGGTGAGATCATGAGCAAGACTGTTCCAGGCCTCCATTTTATATCGGGTACCCTGGTACTGGCCCTGCAGGAGTCTTTCCTCATGATTGTGGACAAGGAGCCAAACCATTACTTTGAACTCCTCAATGCCCTAGTGTTGCACTCTAAATCGAGTGGCTTCTCCAACACTGGCCGTGCTGACTGCAGAAGGGAGATACAACCAGTTATAGCAAGTATTCCTGCCTGTGGAGCTTAAATATGCCTCATTTCCCGCACTTATTTGAGATTGGCCAGTTTTGAAAAAACTCAGCTGTAGGCACACCTGCTTAGCTGACATTGGCAATGTTTAAAATTCCTTTGATAGATATGTGTCTGCTGAAAGTGCATGGTTATGAAATGCTGTCATGGCTTAGTGGTTCAGTACTGTGACTATAGTGCACAGTATCCTGAGCTTGAGCCCTGTCACTGCTTTTTATTTTCCTACTGGGCAGACTTGACTGGTTAATGTACAGAAAAGGAGGTGTGGACGTATTTAGCTGACATTGCTCATCTTTGCATGACTTTGCCCAGCATTGCTCGACGTTGCTCGCTGTTGCTCAACAGTGCTCGACGTTGCACTGGTTAGCATGGTGCGCAGCTATGTGCAAATAAGTTGTGGTTGCGCTGATTGGCATGGTGCACAGCTACGTGCAAAGACATTGCGCTAGTTAACTCGGTGCGCAGCTACGAGCAATTTAATTTAAATACGCTCAATACTGGTAAAATGTGCTTAGCAGTACTTTATATTGCTTAAAATAAGGTATGTATTGCTTAAAATAAGGTAGTCATGCCTCAAAATGCATAACCATTTCACCTTCATATGTATATAATTCGTTCACTACTACATTTAACATTTAAATCTTCTTCTTCTTCTTTCGGCTGCTCCTGTTAGGGGTCGCCACAGCAGATCAACTGTTTCCATTTCTTCCTGTCCTCTGCATCTTGCTCTGTTAACCAACCGCCTGCATGTCCTCTCTCACCACATCCATAAACCTTATCTTAGGCCTTCCTCTTTTCCTGTTACCTGGCAGCTTCATCCTTAGCATCTTTTTCCCAATATACTCTGCATCCCTCCTCAGCACATGTCCAAATCAATGTAATCTTGCCTCTCTGGCTTTGAGTCCAAACCTTCCAACCTGGGCTGACCCTCTAATATACTTATTCCTAATCCTGTCCATCCTCGTCACACCCAGTGCAAATCTTAACATCTTCAGCTCTGCCACGTCAAGCTCTGACTCCTGCCTTTTTGTCAGTGCCACTGTCTCCAACCCGTATAACATAGCTGGTCTCACTAACTTCTTGTAGACCTTCCATTTCACTCTTACTGGTACTCGTCTGTCTCAAATCACTCCTGACACTGTTCTCCACCCACTCCATCCTGCCTGTACTCTCTTCTTCACCTCTCTTCCACACTCACCATTACTCTGAACTGTTGATCCCAAGTACTTAAACTCCCTCACCTTCGCCAACTCTACTCCATGCATCCTCACCATTCCTCTGTCCTCCCTCTCATTCACAGACATATATTCTGTCTTAGTCCTGCTGACCTTCATTCCTCTTCTCTCTAGAGCATATCTCCACCTCTCCAGGGTCATTTCCACCTGTTTCCTACTCTCACTACAGATCACAATGTTATCTGCAAACATTATACTCCACGGGGACTCCTGTCTGATCTCGTCTGTCAACCTGTCCATCGCCATTGCAAATAAGAAAGGGCTCAGAGCTGATCCTTGATGTAATCCCACCTCCACCTGAAACGCATTTGTCACTCCCACCGCAGACCTCACCGCTGTCATGCTACCCTTGTACATATCCTGTACCACTCTTACATACTTCTCTGACACTCGAGACTTCCTCATACAATACCACAACTCTTCTCTAGGCACCCTGTCATATGCTTTCTCTAAATCCACAAAGACACAATGCAACTCCTTCTGACCTTCTCTGTATTTCTCCATCAATACTTTCAGAGCAAACATCACATCTGTAGTGCTCTTTTCTGACATGAAACCATACTGCTGATCACTAATCACCTCCTCCCTTCTTAACCTAGCTTCCACTACTCTTTCCCATAACTTCATGCTGTGACTGATCAGTTTAATCCCTCTGTAGTTACTACAGCTCTGCACATCACCCTTATTCTTAAAAATCTGTACCAAAACACTTTTTCTCCATTCCTCAGGCATTCTCTCACTTTCCAAGATTTCATTAAACAATCTAGTTAAAACCTCCACTGCCATTTCACCTAAACACCTCCATGCTTCCACAGGTATGTCATCTGGACCAACAGCCTTTCCGTTCTTCATCCTCTTCATAGCTATCCTTACTTCCTCCTTGCTAATCGACTGCACTTCATGATTCACTATCTGCACGTCATCCAACCTTCTCTCCCTCTCATTCAATTCATTCATCAACCCCTCATAGTACTCTTTCCATCTGCTCAACACACTCTCCTTGCTTGTGAGTACATTTCCCTCATTATCCTTTATCACCCTTACCTGCTGCACATCTTTACTAGCTCGGTCTCTCTGTCTAGCCAATCAGTACAGGTCCTTTAATCCCTCCTTAGTGTCCAACCTTTTATACAACTCTTCATATGCCTTATCCTTAGCCTTTGCCACCTCTCTCTTTGCCATGCACCTCATCTCCTTATACTCTTGTCTACTTTCTTTATCTCTTTGACAATCCCACTTCTTCACCAACCTCTTTCTCTGTATATTCTCCTGTACTTCTTCATTCCACCACCAGGTCTCCTTGTCCTCCTTCCTCTTTCCAGATGTCACACCAAGCACCCTTCTAGCCATCTCTCTTACTAGCTCTGCTGTAGTTACCCAGCACTCTTGCATGTCACCCTATGCTCCTCCCTCTTGTTAAAATACGTATTCATCACAGCCATGTCCATCCTTTTCACAAAATCCACTACCATCTGACCTTCTGCATTCCTTTGCTTAACACCATACCTACCCATCACTTCCTCATCCCCTCTATTTCCTTCACCAACATGCCCATTGAAATCTGCTCCAATCACCAGTATCTCACCCTTGGGTACAGTCATCACCACTTCATCCAACTTACTCCAAAATTTTTCTCTCTCATCCATCGCACACCCAACTTGTGGAGCATATGCACTAACAACATTCATTACACCATCAATTTCCAGCTTTATAAACATCACTCTATCTGACACTCTTTTCACCTCCAAAACACTCTTAGCATACTGTTCCTTCAGGATAATGCCTACGCCATTTCTCCTCCCATCCACACCATGATAAAACAATTTGAACCCGCCTCCGATACACTTAGCCTTGCTCCCCTTCCATCTGGTCTCTTGCACACACAATATACCAACCGTCCTTTGGTTCATAATATCAGCTAGCTCCCTCCCTATACCAGTCATACTGCCAATATTAAAATTTCCGACCCTCACTATCACAGTCCTAGCCTTTACCTGCCTTCGGGCATGCCTTCCACCTCTTCTCCTCCTTCGGCCAACAGTAGCCCAATTTCCGCCAGCACCCTGTTGGCCAACAGTACTGGTGGCGGTCATTGTTAACCCGGGCCTCAACCGATCCAGTATGAATTTCTGTACAGTTTTCTGCATATATGATGTGGCAAAATGTTACGCCGGATGCCCTTCCTGACGCAACCCTCCCCATTTATCTGGGCTTGAATGCTTTTTACAAAACTTATACATAACAAATGTCAGAAAATATTTTTGTATACAGATTTCCAACAGAAAATGGAATGTGCAGTAGTGGGACTCAAACCGGGAATGCCTCCTCTTTGTGCAAAGGCTCTAAGCACTAAGCTATCGCTATTTTGCTTAATTTGCATATATTTTTCTTATTATCCTCTTCGGTGTCTAAGCTGCTAACTGTAGCTAAGCAATGGGCAAACCCGCGCAAACATGCGCAAATACGGGCAGCTATATCGGAAATAAAACAAAAAAAAATTTCTTTTAATTTTTACATTTGTACGTGATTTAACATATGGGAGAGTGTAGTGTTACAATGTACACATGTGAGCGGACTCACTCATGTAAGTCGACATTTCTCGAGTTTCTTCATTGCAGGGGCGTGGATTTTTGGACTGCTCGGCAGTCCGACACACCCCCTACACTCATCCACACTCCATGTAAGCTTTAGAGTTGAGGCAGGTCACCCTCATTAATATGCATGGTGCGCTGCTGTCATACTCTGAGACTGGCGCTTCCGTGTAAGACTAATCTAGTCTTACACGGAAGATCAGTGAATCCTGGGGAACATCTTTTTTTATGGCCCAGCCACATAGTAATTTAATTTCAGCTATGTTTCTGAAGTTTTGCAAGTTAACCTTCTGTAGTCCAGTTTTCCCTGTTAAAATATATACATTTACACAGTTATAATAGTGTATGTACATTTCTGTTCTATTCCACTGGGTACACTGTGGATACATTTCAAACAGTACTTTGTAAAATACCTCTTTAGCACACATCTGTACAAACCATCTTATATGACATACAGCTCTAATACGCTTGTAACACAAATATCTTATATGAATCATGTTGATTTTCACAAATGACTTATAATTATTTATAGAATTCCAGCTAGCTGTGCTGGCAGTACCACCTTTGTCACAAATACAACCAATGAAGTCACTTTGCATAGCAAATTATTAGGGGTGATAGTGGATAATAAGCTTACATTCAACCTCCATATACAAAATTGCATAAGAAAAACTCCTCAAAAACTTGGGATGTTTTACAGAGCCAAAACTTTCTCTCTGAGGCAACTAAAACTACACTTGCCACTACGTATCTCCTCCCCACGTCTTTATGGCTCTCCCATCCTTATTAAACCCTAGGCTTCACAAAAATTAAAACTTGAACAATGCTATAACAAAGCTGTTAAATTTGTAGCAAATACCCCTTTCAGAACCTACCACTTTTTAGCACTTGTTGTGTCTTTCGGCTTATCACGCCGATTCACGCATGCCTCCACGCAGAAGATGCTCTAGCTGAGAATCGAACGGGACAACGTCTTGCTGTGAGGCGACAACGCTACCGCAGCACCACTACAAAATAGTTAGAACTGTCTCATCACCTAACATATACGCAGCTTGTCACCACCTATAAAATTATCCAGCATCCATCTGCCTGTTCAGCACTAAAAAACATTCTACATAACTATGTTCCCAGTCGGTCATTGCGATCCAGTGACCAAAAACTCCTGTCTGCCTACAGACCTAGCAAATCTGCTGGGCATTGTCTGTACTTGTATAAAGTTGCTAAGGCCTGGAACTCCTTACCTGTATCCATCAGGTCAATACCCTCACTCCCATCTTTCAAACCACTTTGAAAGACTTCCTAGCTAAAATCTGTCTCTGTTCTTGCTCAAAACTAGGATAAACTATATCCCTAAATATTAACAAGTACCTTTTCATTCCTTATACCTCCTTACTCTCCCTTCTTTGCTAACTATGTTCTATCAAATTCTCTTTCATGACATTCTGTCTAAATATACCATAAGCCTGTTTTTCCCTCACTTCATATTGCAATTCCTGTTTGTATTAGGCTACCTTCCCTTTAATTTCTCTTCTCTACAAACTATCTAAAATGTCTCTAAATATTAAATGATTGCCATATAACTTCGACCGATTCTTTACCAATGTTTTAAATTATGTCTAATTTGTTACAATTATTTAAATTGTAGATGATTTTGTATTATTTTTGAAGACTGTAAAATCATTGCTCTTAAAATGTTTTGTAATAATTTGGAGCTTTTCTCCCTGGGCTTCTATTGAAAATGGGATTCTACCCAGTCGGAATTTCCCGGTGATCAAATGTCAGTAAATAAATGAAGTATAAACAAGGCACACAAATATGAATTGCTAAGTGCAGCTTGGCCCGAAGATCATCAGGACAAATGCATTGTTACCTTGTTTATGGGTCTGTACCATTCTCAACCACTAATAGGCTTGACACTGAGCACCCCCACATAGCAGAGAATTAGGTCTAGTAATTTGTTCTCTGCTTCACTGCCTCCCATTGCTCATTTGCTCACAGTAACTCTTCTTGTGACTGTGAAGTAAATGCCTTAACCATTATGTCAACTCCCACCTTTTCATGCTACAGAAAACATGCATATTACAAATTAAATCATATATTTTTAGTTTATCTGCTGCAGGTTTCACAAGATTTAAGTGCCAATCACATATCTGTTACATTCTGATTCAGAAAACAGTGCATATTTATATATTAACTTCACAATCCTAGATTTTACCATTGAAGAAGTCATCAAGTACAGAGTCCCAGTCAGCAGCACAGCCAGTAAAATGTAGGTGAGAAGTGCATACCAGCAGCACAGACATTCTGTGTAGCTAAATACCCCTATCACCGCAAGCACCCGTTAGAACAATTGTCAGTATCCTCCTGTCATCCAAGTTGTATGTCAAAATGATTTTGATATATAAACATTTACATATGTGCATTAACTTATTGAATCCAACTATTGTCTGTTGGGAATTGTGTGTGACATTAATGCAGCATAAATCGATTTTAGCATCAAGGCAAACAGAAATTGGGGGGGGGGTCTTAGCCTGTATCTATGAAACAATCACATTTTTTTCCTTTGTTCTTTTGTTAAATGAGATTTTTGCTTTTTCTTAAACATTGAGAGGTTATGTATTGCTTTTAGTTCATTTGGCATTTCATTCCATGAAGTTGGAGAGATTTTGCAGTAGGATTTCCATGCAAGGTAATGTTAACTTGGGTCATACCAGTTATGTGGCATCTTGATCTCACAGACTGTAGTTTCTGATGTGTACTACAAGTATATTATTTAAAAGTAGAGAATATTTGCTGTTTGAAGTCATGAAAGGTGGATGCTTTTCTGTGGCCTGCCTGATCTTTGCAGACTACCTCATTGTAGCGCTAATGGCATGAACACAATCCCACGTTAGTCAAAATGCAGCTACTGTGTCCACCTTCTGCATGCTTTATCTCCTGACTCCACCAGCAGTGCGGCAGATTGCTTCCTTCATTCCAGGATGGGTCAGCTGGCATCAGCTTCTTACTCCTACTCTCCTTCTTCATACCGACCATGGGCCATTAATTAATCCTAGGTCATCTGGATAACAATCAGAGTTTCATTCTTATCCAGTAAACTGCCATTCATTCTTGTTTATAATTTGTCCTCTAATGTCTCTATGTACCTTCCTAACAATGGTTCTGTTGCTTGCAAAATGTGCCCTAGTTCTTTTTCCTGTTCTGTTTCCCTTCTGTTTAATTATAAAACTGTGTGCCTTGCTCATATACAATAGAGTTCCAGTTATCTAAACTGGTTTTGAGACATTTATAGTTAACCAAGCATTTGTAACACCAAGAAAGCACTTTAAATTGCTAGGAGTTAGGTACACACAACTGATGATTAAGACAAACAAAATGGGCAAATCCAAAGCTAAATAATTTTATTTTGCATGCAATACATTAGTATAAAATACAAAAACAATATCTTGCTGATGTTTGATGTGGCTTTCAATTGTTTTTTTCACTGGTCCTAGTATGTAGAATCCAGCTAGTACAATTCCAGCAACACTGCCAGTCCAAATGCACTATTGTCAAATAAATAATAAAGTAAAAATGTGAAAAAGACTGTAAGAAGCCTTACATATTTTGTCATCCTCCATTTCCTGTTCATCACATGTGTCTGCTATATTGGCTACAATGGTTTATGATCAACTGGTTGGCATGAATCACTGGAAAGCCATTCTGCAAATGCAGTGGCATGCAGCAAGAGTTCAGGAAAGGAGTCAGTGACCACTTCAGTTTGTCATTAGTACAAGAAGCAGGTGTATCAGCATCATCAGTGGCTTGGTACTGGTGTTTGCAGCTCAGCTGGATATTTAGGAGCACTAACAGCTGATGGGAACCTAGCTTTGACAAATGGATTCAATATGTAAAGGTTTCCAAGACTGTACAGCTATGTAAACATCATCTTTCTAAGCCAGTGTGCAGATAATGTCAGGCTGAGATGCACAGTGGTTTTAATCAGCCATGAATGCTATCACCAGTCATTTAGGTAGCTGAATTGCACTCATAGCAAAGAGACTAAGGTAATGAGTACAGAATATATATAATGTTAATTTCTAGTCATGACAGGGAGGAGTCAGGAAGGGATGGAGGATATTAACTGACTAAAATGTAATGCCGTATTACCATAAATGAGAAAGGGTCTTTGTCACTACTGTTGGGATGGCCTGTGAGTTTGGTAAAGACACTGCAACACACATAACTTCTATATTTCTGATGCTATCAAATGACTCCTTACTAGTACAATAGTTTAGATTTTTGCAAAGAAAAATAAGTTCCTTGTTTTTTGGAAATGCAACAACTAGATCACTATGCTAACCATGTCTTGGACAAAACATGTGAAGTACAAGGCTAAAGATGCTCCTTCTAATAGCATTCTTGCATTTCCTATTTCTGTGATATTTTGCCTAAGAAAATGGGCTTCTAAAGTAATAGGAAACATTGATCATTTTAAATTCCAACAGTCTGAGTTAATGTATTTACAGAGCCTGCTGAAAATTACTTCACCTATTCATGGCATATAATCAATGTGCCAAAAGGACTGAAAAAGAGTTTTGTTCTGGCACCATTTTTCACTAGCAAAGTAATTGCAACATTCCTGTTCACAGACACACCCACAAGCATGCATGTACATACACGCATGCACATACGTACACACATACACACACACACACACACACACACACACACACACACACACACACACACACACACACACAGGCCTATTTCTCTTAAACACACACACATCTTTCCAGATAAAAATAAATAAAATCAATCCACAAAATATAATGTTGATGTAATCACCATGCTCATTCATTAATTTATGTCATCATACCTACTGCCCTGTATATCAAAACTAATTCAAGGCAAAACTTAAATATTAAAAGTCTACTATAATGGCAACAGTCAGCAGTAGGAGTTATGTTGCATTTACTCCCTGCCCTGAACTGTGTGTTCAACCCCTTGAACAATGTCCTGACGAGTTTGGAATAAATTCCTGTATAACGCTTTCTTGGTAAGTATTAGAGCTATGTCTGGATACTGTAATGCTGTGAGCATATCTGCTGTTTCCCTGTAAAACTTAGGTCTTAGAAGACCTCTGGTCAGAAAACTTGAAGAAAGAAGAATATCTTAGCCTAGAGAGGGGAAAAAATGAAAAAAAAATCACAAGTCAGGAAAAACTGCATGCTGTGGCCTTACTTTTCGCTGTATAAGTTAATTTAGTGGAATGGAGAGGTTGCTTTTCTGTTTAATAATGAATGGCATTATTAAACTTATTGCAACAGGTACAACAGTTCATGTTATAATGGAGCTAAGGTGGGAAACATTTGAAGTGGATGTCCTGAGCTGGATATGATCTTAGATGTTAGTTATATATTCCAAACTGCATTTGGAAACAGGCTTGAAGCAGAAACACAAAGAAAATGAATGGTGCTTCTAGACAGAAATAAATTCTGGTAATGTAGAATTAGAAATCTGATTCATGCTGCCTCTGTGAATACTCTTACAAGTTCTGATACTCTGAAATGTTTATGTTGAAAACATCTTTCAGCAAACTGGGGCCAGATTCCAAAAGAGTTGCTCTCAAGTCTTAGTCTACCCTCCTTCTGAAAGACTTGCACTCAGTATAAGTGACTTACTTCAGCATAAGGCCTATTTATAAAAGAGCTTACAGTAAAGGCCAAGACCTGCTCTCAGCTTGCTCTGAGTTTAAGTAGTCATACTGACAGCAAGTCTTTTGGAATTCGGACCTAAAGTTTTTTTGCATCCCCCAATGTATGGATTAACCTCCACAACTGCTTACCTTATATGTACTGACTTCATGGTTGAACAACAATGGAGATATAGGTAATTTTGCATTTTTCTGAAAGTTGTTTTCAGGTTGTCTCAAAGAATTTGCACTTGCACGAATTACTGTCGGAAACTTGTCACAGTATTGAAAACGCTTTATTTCATACATATCTTCACTATAAGTACAGCACCAGACCAGTAGACAGAAATAAAAGAATCCTGACCACTGAGATATGACTGTCATGAATGTTATAAGTGGTATTTAATTTAATATCCACCAAAAGTGAAATCACGTTATTGCTTTCCTTATTTTAATTTAGACCACGGCGTGGCAATCCATTTATCTTAGTATGTTAAGTCATTTACCTTAGTGCTTCCAATGGCCTCTTCTTCTTCTTTTTTATTAGTCCAGCTTAATTCTTTGTATAGTATGTTAAGATGCTTTTCTATCGATTTTTCCAGGTGACTCCCAAGACCTTCCACTGTGATAATTCACCCCTGGGGCCAATCACTCTTCCCAGCTTATAAAAGATGTGTCCTTTTACCAGTATGGCTTCCTAACCAATAGAACCAAAAGCCAAGTATCAGGAATTTGGGAGGAAGACAATGGAGTGCAGTTTGTCATTAGTACAAGCAATTATAATTCTTAGACTTGTTAGTGAAAGTCCTGAAATAGTGAGAATGAATGGTAAAAACTATGGGCTTACATGTACTAAGTTCTATATTCTCTAAAAATGTCTTTCGGCTTTTCCTGGTTAGGAGTCACCACAGTTGATCACCGGTCCGCAGACTGATTGGCAATAGAGTTTTTAGGGTGTCGAGTCGCCAGCCCGGTGCCCAACCTTCACAAAAGGTACACAGCTTCACACTCTTGCACCTACCTGCATGTCTTTAAAACTGACTGTGGAGAGGACATACAGACTCCACACACAAGCGTTCCAGCTGAGAATCAAACCAGAGAACCTTTTGCTGTGAGGCGACAATTCTAACTGCTGCACCACCATGGCTATAGTGCTCTATATTCTCTAAGATATGACAATCTCAGAATTAGCCTACATAACTAGTCGGGATGGGGGGGTGCAGCTCTCCTCACTGGAGGGTGCCGGGAGGCTTTCCCCTGCAAAAAAAAAAAAAAAATTAAGAAAAACAGTGATTATCAACATTACTTATTCTGTATTTTCATAGTTTCCTTCCATAATTCCAGGACTCACAGTAGCAGGTCTTGGAATTACTGCAGGGAGCCAGTCATGTAGATTTTCATACCATCCACACCTCCTCTGTAAGCAAGGCAAGCTATCAGGTACATCATCATCCCCTCCCGCCCGCTTCTGGAACACTGTTCTACCTACTCAGGCTTGCCCCTGAACCTGCTGCATAAGGTACAAATAACTTGGGCAGTCATTCTTTGTACTTTATTCCCTTACATACTTTTACTTCCTTCTCTGATTAACCTTTTTATGTTGTACAGTCAAACCTGTATTATCTAAATTGGCTACATTTCCAGTAGAGACCATCTATACACATTACTAGGCAGCAAACATATTTTCTTTTGTTTTGCCGCCATTATGCCTACATCCTGTAATATTTCTTTTCAGGTTGCTTTTGATAACTGGACATATTTATATTTTGTTGTTTTTTTTTTTTTTTTTTACTTTGTATTGTCCTTTTCATGAGATATAAACATAATAGGCAGTCTATAGTGAGCTACAGAACTCATGCGTTTAAGTAACAAAAATGGGTAGAGAAAACAAGTCATGTTCTGTTATCTTAATGACAAAAAAAGGTTCAACAGCCTCTGAATCCTACCTTATCTATCAGATTTTACGCAACTGGGCCTCCTCGTAAAAACAGCTGACTCAGAGGGTCTACACCTGTACATGTGACTGCATAATCTCATTCTACTCATGTTTGCCAGCTGTAATACGCTGCATGTTAAGGGATAAACGGAGCAAGCCCTAGCTGATAACATGTCCTAATACCGTAGTGACGGGAATGTTTTAGTGACCACAAGCAGTGACACTTACGATTGTCGAACTATCCCACAGTAGAGACAAAATCAATCAAACAAACTTTAAATCTTAAATTAGCAGTATAAATAATGTACTCTGTGCCCATTTTGCATCAATAAAATGATTTCATTTGCACACAGTGTTTATGTTTATACAACTAAGGTAAAATATAAGGATGGTATCCTGTCTCCCAGAACATTCAGCTCTTGGGAAGGTATATAAAATGTCATCGTGTGAGTTAGTATATAACACACTTTAGGACTCCAGCAGGCAAAGCCTTTTACAAATGTTTGTACAAGAAGAAATAGAGAAGACCTGACCTGGTTGCTACAGCAACTGACACCAAGCTTCTTGCCCTACAACCACCTAGGGAGAACAGATGAAATAAAATGATGTTAACAGGCAAACAAACTGAGTTAATGCCTCAGTTTGGTTAACAGTGTAAATAATGCATTTCTTGTGCAATTTATATGCACAGTAAGGCTTCAGATCCATTCAAAGACAAAGTATCAGCAATACAGTTAAGAAACAAAACAGGGAAACATTCCTGTCTCTTAGTAGATTACTGAAATACACAATAACTTTTCAAATATACATGTATTGCACTGTACAAAGTTCATAGATACTGAAAGGTATACTTTCACTGATTGCTCCCATCTACCCCTAACCACATCCTGTCTTTTCCAAATGTCTGGCTGTTACCATACATTTATCATATACTGTTGAAAATGAAAAGGAAATGTCAACATGATTAAAGAAATAATGGGAAAATGTCAAGGTTAGTAATGGCTGTAAACCAAACAGGGATCACAAGAATGACACTGATTTGAGTCCACATTGTTGATTCAAAGGACACCTAAATAGATGGTGGCAAAAGTACATAAATATACAGACAAATACATCCATTTATTTATTTTTTTGTTTTTGTTAACCTAAATAACCCCCACCGAGCCATAGGATCCATTTATCGGCTCCCTATTGAAATGTTGGCACTCAAAATGCAACGTGCCTACAAGCGAAAAAAAAGACTGAAAACACAGCAGGAGAAGAGAGAATTTTGGGGACATGCCCCCCACATTCCCTGAATTATATATACCAACTCTGAGATCACCAAACTTCAGAGAAAAGGGAATATTCAGAGAAATGGCATCTCATATATATATATATATATATATATATATATATATATATATATATATATATATATACACACACACACACACACACACACACACACACACACACATCTGAACTTTCGGTCACTCAGTCCCTGTATTTCAGGACTTGCTGTAACAGGTTCTGACACTTCAAATGGTTACCCCAATGATGGACTAGCATATCCAGTCTAGGTACCATGTTAGTGAGAGGAAAGCAGACTACAGTAAAAAAAGAATATATCAGCACTGGGGGAATGATCTACTCCAGACAAATAACATGCACATGTTAGGACTGTACCCTGAAAATGAGGCAACATCAACTACTAGCACACTCCATGATTACATACAAACTCTACTTGTTGGGATAACCAGAACACTTATGGAGGTTTTGCACTAATGTCTCATATAAGGGAAACAGTGTAAAACTATCACAATAATCCCTGCTTTATTATTACATTTACAGAACCTTTTAAACATGCAGTAACATTATCCAGTGCCATCAGGTAGTTTGCAGTATCTTTTAAACTGTCCAAGATTATTATTTTGTGGCTTTCTATGCTGTTGCCAGATGTAGTATTCACCCCTTCTATTACTGTTTCTTGATGTTCACTCACTGCCCACTAGAATGCTTAGATCTTGACATTCAATGGGGACTTCACACAATTTCCTCTGTACTTTCATCTTTCTCCACTATGTTAACCAAAGACATGGATCAGGTGTACCACATAGGGTCCTCCACTATGTTCCTTGAGACACAGTCTGTCTACATGAAACTTCACATGTACCAATAAAGTGCAGTTTCTTCTCATTCGCTCATTTGTCACTGTGAATCATGCTACAGAACTAGCCAGTAAGAAAAGGGAGATGGAGGTCAGCTGTTCCATTCTTACCCTTGCATTATTACCAGCTGTAGACAGCATTTTCATGAACCTGGATCATAGATGGGATATGAATGAAACTATTCTGAAGTTTTTTCTGAGGAAGTCAAAATAGTAAATGTAAAATGATGCTGTATATTTATTTATTTACTTTTGCTTATTGAGTATGAGGCCCATCTGGGCAGATCCATTTACAGTGGAAGTCCAGGAACAAATGTTCCAGTGATAACAGAATAAACATAATTCCCACAATAACAGAAATTAATATATAAATAGGAATACATAGAGAGCACTATGACAAAGGAGAAAATAGGCATATGTGGTCATAATAATTAAGCAAGAGCTGTAGAAACTCAGATATACAATATTTGCACAGTGCCAGCTATACAGAGCTTTGGTAAATTATTCATGAAATATTACTTAAGAAACACTTTTAGCAGTCATGTATTATGCTTACTGTTACAAAGAGCACATAAACAAATTCATGACATTGGTATATGTGTGTGTATATAAATATATGGATCTACTTCATATGGTCGGCATTTCAGAATGTCGACATTCATATGGCCGATACAATATGATCGACATTCAAAATGTCAACCATACAATAAAAAATAAAAAACACAAAAATACTTATGTTCACACTGCTAGCAGGGTTACTATGCCCCCCTGCACCCTACCCCGTGGGGAGCTCCGCCCTTCACACCCCCCCAGAACTTAAATATACCAACTCTGAGATCACACTACAGTGCGGAAGATGGAAATCTTTCCATTCCGCACTGTCGACATTTCGAATGTCGATCATATGGTCTCGGCCATAGAAATGTCGACATTCTGAAATGTTGACCATGTGAAGGGAACCCATATATATATATATATATTTATATATATATATATATATATATATATATATATATATATATATATATATTTATATAGTTAACACACAATCTAGTAACAGAAGATTTCTGCCAATCTTACTCTCCTCTTACTCTTGTTACACATGGATTTATATGTTATGTTACTGATGTTTGTGCAACTTTAACAAAACTCTCAAGAGCTAATTCGTGGGCAGTTTTAGAGCCTTATTTATTTAATACAAAGGTGATCATTTGGTCATGATTAGATCACTGATTGCAACTGACTATTACGTGCTTGAGACATGGATGCCAAGAAATTCACCTCAACAGCGAAGCTTGAGAAGTGAATATTGGCATCCATGTCAAGAACACATAATTTTTTAAGCTGCAATCGGATATCCAATCAGATTTCTTTGTAGTGCATGAAGATTTGTCTGCTCTATGTACTACTATCTACAGAAAAAAAAACTGAAATGTGCTGGCTGTGAAAGCTGGTAATGCAGATGGGAACTGTTTTATGTCTTTATGTATTCCCTGTGTAGGGAAGCAGCTGGTTCCAAAATACATTTAAGTGAGGGTAATGTAGACAGCAGACAGAAACAATGTTAAAATTAACCTTTTTCATGTACTGTTGCTATTTATGCTCAAAGATCAGTTAAACATTTTATTTTTTATTTATTTGACATTTGTTTACTGGGAAAGTCCGACTATGATAATATCCCATTTTCCGCAGAGCCCCAGAGAGAAAAGGTCTACATTGACATAATATGGTTATAGTTAAATAAAGTTATTACTATTAAATAAGTAAAAATTCAGCTTTAACCTATGCAGTGTGAACCTTTACATGTATACTGCAAATACCGGACAGCTATAACAAGCTGAAAAAGAACATTGACAACAAATAAAGTATTCACAAGTTGCAATTCATTGAGATGACATTAAACACACTGAGTACACTCTTTGGAACAGAGATGACTAGATAATATAGCCTAAGCAAAAAAGATATTTGATCATTGTCTTAGAAATTAATTTTAATTCCTTTTCACTGAACACAGTCAAAGTATGCTGGTGGAAGCAGAGCCAGATCCAGCACTAAGCAACCTGGGCAGTCACCTAGGAACCGCCATACAGAAGAGGCCCCCTACTACCTGGGAGGGGGGCTATTCACTGGGGGTCTGTCACAACATTAACTTTTTTAATTTAAAAAAATTACCTGTATTCTTTAAGGACATTCTTCCTTAAGAACACCCTCTGCATCAATGCTTGCATCTATTGCTTGCTTCTTTTTTTCTGGATTCTGCGCATGGAATTTAAATACAAGACATTCCTGCTGTTATTGCTGATGACATGAAAATGCACTTCTTGCCACAAAATTAAGCACAAATAATTTTGTGTGTGTCTGTAATGCCCTATTTAGGGATGGCAGGTTAATTAATTTGCTCAGGCTCCAACCCTCTACCTTGGTTACAGGAAACAAGAGCCTGAATCTTCTACACCAATTACCAAACTACTGAAGAAAACAAGTTTTGGTGCATTTTCAAGGAATTGTGAGCTTCAGTGCATTTTCAAAGAATTGTGAGATTCAAGGGAAGAAAGGTTTACTGCTGCTCATGATAAGTCTGTTTACAATGTGCAATTGATTTATTTAGCAAATGATCATCACTATTGTGTTATAAAATTTGAAAGCAGTATTAATGACACAACAGGTAGCACTTTGATGCAGAAGGCTGTAGGTTCTACTCCCACAGCATGTGGATGGATTGCTGATACTGTGCTGTAGTTTAAGGGGGGGATGCTGCAGTCCTGGGTGTCCTCCCCCTTTGGATGAGATGCATAGTAACTATGAACCTGTTGTCAGTTTGGTATCCATTGTGATAGTACCAGCTTACTGTATTTTTATACAACATAGGCAATTTATTCTTCAAGGTCGGCAGGCACTGAATTTGTAGATGAAACACTGAATATAAAGTTGCTTATTAGCAGCAACCTCTTCATTAGTTGCAGATCTCTTTAATGTGTAATTATTCAGATGACTTTTACCTCTGCAGAGATTGTGCATATAATAAGTATTAGTATTCACATAACTTTCCTAAACAAAAGAGAGACATGCTGAAACTGGATACATTAGTCAAAAAAGGTAAATAGCAAGTGGTTAGCAGATTAGAAATATGTTCTAAAGGACAACAAACTGCAGCTGCAATACAGAATGTATTTGTCTCCATAGAGCAGGGTCCATGCCCCCAATATGAGTGTCTTCTAATCTCTTGATGAGACTTTGATGTCACTTTTATAGATAGGTTTATAGATAGGTTTTGGTAAAGTCAGGCAGTAGTCCAAAAAGTGATTTTTTTGTAAATTATTTTAAATTAGTATAGATATGCCTTCTGGCATTGACATGTTCAGAGATATAGTGATATGTAATTATCCTTTAAACACTTTACATACTTGTATTGTGACAGATGGCACTATTTACCACCAAATATAAAAAAACAAGCTGGTAATGATGGGACAGAAGCCCTCCACTGCCAGTACACTACACAAGTACGTCTGGGACAGGGACTATGGTACTTAGATCTACTTCACTGCACCAAATAGGTCTGCTAGCCTCCAGAGGGATGGTATCTTATATCACATCACAAGTACACACACAACAGGATAAATTAATACAGAAAATTACATACAAATATGATTTAATAACCAGTTTACCAAATGCAACCTTACCCCAAGTGCAAAAAGGGAATATGCATTGCTGTCATAAGTATGGGCTTCCAACACCTGCACCAGACTAGGATTACACACTGACTACTTACAGAGCTGAGTCTTTAGTCTACTACTTCAGACCCCTTTCTCACTGTGAATCACAGTGTCTTCCAATCCCATTTATCCACTGCAACTCTCTGTCAAGCAAAACATCATGTACACACATACACACAATTCCAAGGGAAGGCTGGTAAATTTTTCCAGTTCTCCACAGCCCTTTATTGACAGGGTGATACTGCCACCACCCTAGCAATGGCTAGGGATTCAAACCTACCAATTTTCTGCCACACCTCAATCAGCCACATTTAAGTTTTAAAGATGCTCATGTGATCTAGCCACTTCAGAGATGGATACCACGGCTTTACACATTACAGTGTTAATGAAACCTTCTTCTGAGATAATAAATAAATACATACATACCAGCCACATGCTCTTAAAAGGGAATATGTAAAAACTTTACTTAAGAATTAAAGATGTTAAGACAGTACTGATACACATTGAATACACAGAGGTCAAGGCAATGCATAATGAAAGAAAAATAATCAGTTGTATAGATAGGATTACTTAAAGAATAATCTGACTACAACAGGTGCATAATCTAACTGACTCTTTCTGAAAGAATTACCATCCACCTATTTTAAACTGGTGAAAATATTATACAAGGCAGAAATCAAACAGAAAACCTTCATAGATATGTCATCAAGAGCCTCCAAGCAAAGACTTGCCCTGGTCTCAGCTACGAAATATATATTCTAGCTTGTTCTATTTTGCCACAGACAAGTAGTTACATCAAATTAGAGCAGACTTTTTCATACAATATAAGAAAGACTAACCAGAAAACAGAGTTTTCCATATTTACAGATTTCACATACAATGGGCATTTTCCCATTTAGATACATGGTAGGCATAATGGCTAAGGTCTTTACCTCACAGGTACAAGGTACAGGGTTTGACTTTGATCTTTGGTTATTGACTAAGCTTGTAATAATCTGTAGATTGACAACCAAATGTTTACCTATAAACACAACAAAAAAAGATAAATGAACAAGTAGATTTTCATTTTATGTGTCATTTTCCCCTCATTGATGATGAAGCCAGTGGGATCAATCCCCCCTACACACACACACACACACACACACACACACACACACACACACACACACACACACACACACACTGTTATAAAAAAATAAAAAATAAATAACATTCTATGGATATTTTGGGATGGGGTTAGCATACTAGTTAAGGTCTTCATTTTAAAAACACAAAGTACAGGGTTCAATTCTGACCTCAAGTCACTGTCCAGTTATTGGCTAGACCTGTAATAGTTTGCAGACTGACTGTCTAGTAATAACCTATGTACCTATGGATAAAAGTGACTGCTTCTTTTGAAGAGTCTTGCAATTTCATTGTTATAATACTCTCTCTTAAAGGCACTGAATTGCAACAGTGAATTTAAGGTACTAACATTTGACCACACCGTACAAATTATTATCACCACTCTTGTTTCTGAAGGTTTTGTTGGATATTTGAAATTGAGAAGTTACTCTCAACAGCTTAATGTCTGACATTAAGTTCCCAGTATTTAAGAAATAAAATTATGTAGCAATCTTAGTGTCATAAAACGTGATGGTAGCATCAGTATCTTCTCCTTTTTAGTTATGTAAATATGTACAAGATTTAGCTTATTTTGTCTTCACAGCAGCTCAACCACATACATTAAGTAGAACATAAGGTAAAATTGGAAATAATATTTGGAGTTCAATTGGCTTCTATTTGAGTGCTTTGACATTGTCATGATGTACCTAGCCAATTTTTTCTATTTATTTTTGTATGGCCTTATATCTACAGCTACTAATCCTGCTTCATTGATCACATAAAAGCCAACCCATTTAGGTTTCTACTTGCTAACCTTACCAAATACTCTGATCATGGCCATGTATCTTTGATCTAACTGCACCTCATTTTGCTGCTCAGGTTTGTTTGTTTAGTCAGTTTCACAATGAGGGCTTGACTAGCATCCCATGCTCTCCCCCTTACCAAAATTGGGTCTATATTAGAACACTGAACTTTCAAACTTTCGAGTGTTCTAATATCGAAGCCTATTAATCGAAAATTTAAAACATTGAACATACAGAACAGCAAATTTTTTCCTAGGGAAAGGATTTGCTGTTCCAAAACACATACACACAACACAAGCACACCAAACAAACAGCAGTCCACAGACATACACCTAAACTCTTACATCTAACCCTACACTAAACTATACATACACCACTAACTATCCACTTACCTTAACCCAAACCCTAAGGTCCTTCACTATCACACAGTCACCTCACCCGCACCCTAACCCTAACTCACCTACCCCGCCCTAACCCTTACATCCACACAATCACATTCTTACCTGACCCACGCCCTAACCCTCACGTCCACACAATCGCACACTTACCTGAACCTGACCCGTAACTTTGCACCACAGTGCTGAAAATACAGAAGCAACAGAAATGGACAACCAAATTCTTTCCCTAGGAAAAAATTTGGTTTTATGTTTCTTCGATATTTTCAGCGGGTCGATATTAGAACACTCGAAATTTTGAAAGTTCGGTGTTTTAATATAGACTCCCAAAATTAATTGGTCTTGGAACTGCTATCACAGTTTTATTTCCTCTAGTGTTATACCATGCAGGATCTTTCTACAATGAAGGTACATGGATCTATCAGTCATTAAATCATGAGGAGTTAATCCACACTTTTGGGGACAGTTTCTCATTTTGATCAAAATTTTGGATAAATGTTTAAACGTGCATTGCCCAAACAAGAAACCATAATTTCCAACCATACTTTAGATGTTGATTGGCGTTTTTAACATGAGCAGAGCTCTGATGGTGGTACTGAAAATGGGATCTTTGTTGATTTCTCCATACATCACACATTTTTGTGTGCTTTTTTTATAAAATGGGACCCACTAGGCATATTTTTGGGTACTCCTCAATTTGTTATGATTGCCTCACTATGATTCTTACAACAGCAATAGTATCATTTTTTGTCAGATAAGCTTCCACCCATTTGATGTATTCCTCTATTAGGGATAGTACACCCACAACCCCCCCCCACCACCACCACCACTGCTGGATTAGGCAATCCCACAGAGCCAATTTAAATTCTGTTCCAGGATCACAAACTCTAGAATAACATTTACATTTTGTTTCAAGTTTTCATTCCACATTGTGCACTGTACAAGTAATACATGTGGCAAAGTGATACCCCTCACATGTGAATCTCAAACTGATGATTTTCTGTAACTTTTTTCTTACTGGATACCCAGGAGATTGTGATAGTAGCTCATCAATGCTTCACCTTTGTCTGGATCTGTGGTCATAACTCTGTACAGAAGCCCTTGTTTTAATTCATAAGTTCATAGGTGGTTACTAGGCTAACAGCCCAAATGCCTTTACAAGCTTAGCCATATTTAACCCAAATTACCCCAATTATCAAATACTTAGGTGAACAAAGTATACAGGGCATGGATCTAATACCGACTGCATTTGTACATGAGGGACATGGGGTCCACCCCAGGAGTGAATCTGTGACTACCCATCCATTGATCTAGGTTGTGCTTGGAGAGGGTCAGGGAGGGGCTTTGTTTCATGTGAATGGGAGGCTTATTCCAGAGAAGGGGTAGTCTCAGAGAATAATCTGTATCTCCAGCAAGACTGGTTCATATCCGAGGCTATATTGAGATTCCCAGAATGAGTGACCTTCATGCAGTTTGATTTGTAATTGTGTAACATTTCCATCAGGGCAGGGTCAGAGACTGCTCTGTAAGTCAGACATAAATCACCCCTTAGTATCTTGCAAGAGACAGAATACAGTGATAGGGCTTTCAATCTTTCTGAGTAGGAAATGTTTTGTGCACCCTGTATTTTCTTGGTGAAAAAAATCTGTGTTGTATCCAGCTGTTGCAGGTGTCTGGTGAGGTACACGCAAAAGGGTGCATTGTACTTAACTGGTCTGATGAGGGCAGAGTACAATGAAATTATAACATCCTTAGATCTAAATGCCATGCTTTTACTTATGAGATATGTGACATATAAGGACTTCCTCACCAATGTACATACTTGGCAGTCAAAATTCAGATTGCTATCAACCTGAGTACCCAGGCCTCATACCACTTGATCTACTCTTGGGGGGGGGGTGTTGTCTAAACTGTAATTTACAGGGGTATTAGCTTTTCCAAAGGGAATAATTATGCATTATTTAGCATTTAGCCTCAGTCTGTGGCTCTGGCACCAATCATTATACTATATTTCATTTATTTTACATTTGTTTATCGGGAAAGTCAGACTGGACACAGGTCCTTTTTCAGTGCAGGGCTAGGGAGAAAAGCTCCAGTTATAATAAATACAAATATAACAGATGTTGACAAACATGAGAGGAATAACAGAAGTATTCACAATCAACAGTTGTAAAATGATGGACAAAACAATTCTTTGCAAGTAAACATTTACATCACACATCATACAAAAATATATACAATTTAAATGAGAAAGAGAACTAGTTTCCATACAGATTGAGGTCAAATATTGATGCAAGATAACACTCGAGCAATATGTAGTTAAAGAGACTGAGGTAAGGGGTATTATTATTATTATTATTATTATTATTATTATTATTATATGATATATTATTATTTCCCAATTAGTTGTCATGGTTCTGTTAAAAGAGTCCTTGTCTAGTCATTTTCACTACCCCTTCTGCTTTCATTTCCTTACTTTACTTCATGGTCAGGGATTTCAGTCAATTTTTGATTTTTGGACCATTTCTAAATATTTTTTCCAAGGACTTAGGCTTCTTTTGCACATGGTTTGATTTTAACATGGAGTGTCACATGAACTTGAGCTTCATAACCTTCAAGCAAAGAGTGGTCTCATTTCAGCAGCAGTGGTCTGTTAACTCACTCATGTTGAAGTTTGGTTCTACACTATTACATTTCATGCTGCCTATTTGTCATGGGTCTTTGTTGATCTTTTTAGTATATTTGATGCAACTCTGTGTAACAAAATATGCAGTGAAGTGTTATGGGAATGAGTGAGTTGGCAGTCTCACGTGAATGCCTGCTTCTATTAGTACACCTTGAAACGCTCCTTTTCTTTTTCTTTTTTTTGTCCTTTTTGTGAATTGTCTGCCCTTCTGGGGTGTGAAGTGCACTCTCTCTTCCTAATTTGTCAGTCATCTTATTTATTTCACTATGTTTTATTTTTGGTGTGGATTTGAATTTTGTTAATATTTACAGCACTTGGGTCATCCTCTTTGGCAACACATCTGTGCTGGCTTGCCACTGTTAAAGTTAAATTTGAGGCTTCTCTCATTTTAGACCAGTAGGTGGTTACTCTGATATACCTAGAGATAACAAATACAAAATAAAACACCGGAGAAAACCAAAAAAATGGTGAACTATTTAATGACAAGTAAAACGTATCAAACAGTACACGCTTTCATCTGCACTGGACTTCTTCAGACTGAATAATATGAAAAAAATGTATAAACACTTATAAAACACCATCAATTAAGATGCAGAAACACATGATCATAAATTAATGCTGCAACCCTTTCCTTTTAAGAAAGGCTATAAAGTCTTCCCTATCATTTAACCCAGGTGGATGGCAGGCATTTAATTTTACCTGTCATTCATATTCCTTCCACCCATGTTCTTCCTTCGCATTTAATTTATTATCAAAGTTCAAAACTTCATCTAAAACACAAAACTTAAAATTAACATTGCATTCATTTTCCTTATAATATTTCCCAAGTGCATTCTTATCATCTTTGATACTCATAGCATACACGTGCTCATACATTCTTCTGTTTAACTCCTTCGTAGTGTTTCCAACATAAAAAGAATCGCATGACATACATAAAACTAAATGCACTGTAAAGTTAGATTTACACGTGTATCTACCTTTTAACTGTGTATTGTAACCACCTATATTAATCTCTTTCACATCTATTAAAACATTTGTACATTCCAGGTTTTGCACACTTTTTTTTGGGGGGGGTTCAATTTGTTTTGAAACAGATTCTTTTAATTCTTGCTCCTCTTTTGCACAAAACTTGGTGCATCCCCCACTACTTTAATAGCATCAGAATTACATTTAAAAAGTTTCCAGTTGTTTGAAACAATGTTCTTGATAGCCTTTGTATCCAAACTATTTGCTACTTGCAGAAACATTCTGAAATCCAGTTGTTTTTTGAGGGACTCTCCTTGTGTACTTCTATAAAGTTATCCATGACTATTTTTTGTGGATATCCCCTGATGGTAAATTTCTTACACAAAGCAACTCCTTCTCCTTCAAAATCTTCATCTTTATCTGTTAACTCATGCACCCTCTTCAACTGACCTTTGACAATGCTGACTTTGGTCTTGGGTGCATACTGTCATAATGCAAATAAGCATTATTTTGTACTTGTGTTTTATATATAGTGGTCATTACTCTGTCATGCTCTTTGTAAACAGTAAGATCTAAAAAACTCACAACACTACAGTCATAGAGGTAAATTTCAAAAAAGAGCACACATTATTTAAATATTGCAATAATCACACAAAGATTTAACATCACCTCTCCAAATTAAAAAGGCATCATCAATAAAATGCTTGAAAAATACAATATTCTTTATAAAAACACTTTGGAAAACATTGCACCTCTCCCATCCATGCATATAAACATTAGCATAACTGGGTTCCATTGCAGCACCCATTGCTACTCCATTTACCTGATGGTATAACTTATCATTAAATTCAAAACAACTGTAACTTAAAATCAGATCCAACATTTCCATTAATAGGCCAACAGTGCTAAGATGAAAATTTAATGAATTTAATTAATTCAAATCTGACCATTTCCATTCCTTCGTTATTGGGTATTAGAGTATACAATGACTTAATGTCTAGGGTAACTAAAATATCTTCTCTGTACCCTAACATTTTTTATTTTAAGTCCGAAATCAAAAGAATTTTTAATGTAAAATGTACTGACCTCTACCACCTGTTGTAAATGCTTGTCTACCTAATAAATAGCCAAAGTGTCTGTTTTATTCCCATTACTGGCTACTATTGGCCTCATGTGTGGTACATCCAAAGTTTTATGTATTTTAGGTAAAACAAAAATACGACTCATTCTGGGTCCCTCAATTTGCAAAAAAATGCCTTACTTGATCAGTGATATGACCTGTTAGAAACCATTCTTCTATTTGACAATCTATAAATAAATAAACTATATTTTTCTAAACATAACTACTTTATAAAATGCCTCATCAGATAACATTTCTTCCATTTTAAACACATATTGGTCTCTGTTTAATATAACTACTGCATTCCCTTTATCCGATTTTGTTACCAAAATTTCCTCATTACTTAACTCATTTAACACTTTTTTCTGCTGAACATTCGAATTATAGTACCTATATTCAGGTTTTTGTCAAGTAATTCAATAATTTGTTGTTCACATATCATAAGAAATAATTCCAAAATCTTTTTTTAAACGTGGAATGAAAATGCTAGGCTTGTGAAAAACATTAGAAGCATCTCAATTATTATTAAACATAAATTTGGTTTAACTTTCTGACATAACCTCTCAATGAGTTAATAGTATCAAACTTGTTAGCCCATCTAGAGGGCACAACATTCCAACCCTTTTTAAAAACATTGCATAACTCATCACTGATTGACAAACTTGAAAGACAGACAATAACAAAAGAAACATCCACTGTACCTGATGCTTCTAACGTCGAATGTTGTTCTTCTTCCAGTTCTTTTTGGAATAATTGTTCTTGTGAGGCACATACGCTACTTCTGCCCAAGCCCTGCTTTGATTTCTGTTCCTTAGTATACTTTCACTGGCTGACTGCCTAGCTCCCTATGAAAAACCTTTTCCAGGTTCTCCAAATGATTCCCTTCATTAAAGGTGTTGCTTGTGGAACTAGCTATATTCGTTGAATTAGAATATTCACTCCTTTTGGCTATGCATTTAGATTTACGCACCACATTTTCTTCATCCACTGCACCTTCCATTTCTGTTCTCGTTGTTGCAGCTAATCGCTCCTGTGGCGTAATGGATACACCCCCTCTCACCGATTGGTTGTACTCATGTTCTCCTTCATAATCAACTTTATCTCTTAGGAACTTCTTAGTCTTATGTTTTTTCAAAAGATCATTTACTTTATTAAATTTGTTTTTAATTGACACGCTTTCAATCAAAGTTGTCTGCAATCAAGTTACCTTTTAACTTAAAGAAAACTGACCTAATATTATGATTCAGTTCATTAATCTTTTTTCTATTGTGGTCACACATTTCCACATACTGTAAGCCCATTTTTTTGATTTAGGGCAACTCATTTTATTCAGAAAGTTTGCTGAAAAAATCATTTCATAACTGATATTCTCAGTCCTTTTGGCACCCCTTGTGTTTGCAAACAGCTTTCAAAATATACATTGTCCCACTGCAACATTTTGAGTCTCAACAAATCTTTTTCAAGCTGACCAAACATTTCAAAATACGTGGGGTCTAAGGTTGTACCATTACCATTTGAGACTTTTATTCCTTCAAATGGATCTGATAGTGGCACTAACCATCCATTTAGTGCTTCATCAAATCTCAAAAAAGCTTAATCATTGCTGACAGCATTAGAGGTACTAGGTGCAATGAAATGACTCAACCGCCCTTCCTGATTCAGGACAATAGAGCCGCTTGGTGTAGAGGTTAAGATACCTCCTGTTTTTTTTTTTTTTTTTTTGATTTGTGTTTTAGATGAAGTTTTGAACTTTGATAATAAATTCAATGCTGAGGAAGAACTTGGGTGGAAGGAATATGAATGGCAGGTAAAATTAAATGCCTGCCATCCACCTGGGTTAAATGATAGGGAAGATTTTATAGCCTTCATTAAAAGGAAAGGGTTGCACCATTAATTGATGGTCATGTGTTTCTGCATCTTAATTGATGGTGTTTAAACATTTTTTCACATTATTCAGTCTGAAGTCCAGTGCAGATGAAAGTGCCTACTGTTTGATGTGTTTTACTTGTCATTAAATAGTTCACCATTTTTTTTTTTGGTTATTTCTCCAGTGTTTTATTTTGTATTTTTCAGCTTCAGTTTTTGGAGTGCTTTTGGAATATCTAGCAATAACTAAAGAAAATGTTAGGCATGAACAGTCAAAACTAGATCAATGAGCCAATAATATATTAAACAGCAACAAACAGATTAGAAATATAAATAATAAAATAAAAAAGCATGTTGGTCTAGGAGTATGAGTCTATCGTTGGGTATAAAAGGTCAAGGATTCAAACCCTGGACAAGCACAGCTTTTGTCTGGCAGGTAGTGTATTAGATTAAGGCCATGAGCTGTCAGTAAGCTGTTTTCCATAGTCCAGGATTTGATTCCCTGTTCTCCATGTGCTTAGCGTGTGACTCTTAGCAAGTCACTTAACCAGACCGTGGTCTTCAGCAGCAGGGAAATTGGGCTAAACTCAACGGTATTCTGGACTTCATGCATAGTAATTAAGTATAACCCTGTTTCTTCTGCAAATGAAGTATTTGCCAAATAAAGGGAGACTGGTAATGAAATAATTCATTATATGTATTTGCAGAAAGGCAATGAAAAGCAAAAGACAGTTTTAAGCAACACAGTTTCTTCCCATTTTACATGGTTTCAAATATTTTGGGAAATGTTTGCATGTGTGTAAAGGCAGGACAAAAAAATTCAGTTACTGCTGCAAATCAGTACTACTGAAAGCTACTATTCAGCACTGATAAGTGCTTGTTTTACTTTAAATAATTAATTTGCTAACAGTGGTGTAGAGGGAGACAGCCCTAACCATGACCCGGGTAACCAGAGCTCAATAGCAAAGGCAGCTCCTGGAGCTTTCAGGGGAAGAGAGGAGTCACACACCATTGGTAGTTTGCCTTTTTTCAGAGGGAGACTGTGGGGGTACATTTCCTGGATAATTTGTCCCATGGTAGAATCCCCAGTGATGGCAGGAAACCCCATGAGAATGCAGGCCCCTAGGGAAGCACAGCAGTCTTAAAGGGTACATCCCTTAAAGAGGCAAGTGGCACACTCTTCTGGCACCCACTGCATGCTGAACACTTTTAACCTCAGGGCACTAGAAATTGAAGTCGCATCATTAAGCCCTGGAACCATAGTCGAGTTAGTCCTAAGTTGCCATTTAAACTTCATCAACTACAATACATCACACACCACACCTTTTAAAGCAAGATTTATCATCACTTATATGATATTAGGTAGAAAGGTGATAATCATGCACTTTACTGGCATCTTAGTACTAACAGTGACCACAGTTTATGTTTTATATTGTTGATCAAGTTAAAATTGGCTGCTGGGGGGGGTGTCCGGAGGAGAATGATGTGTTTAATTTCTAGTGCCCTGTAGTTAAAAGCTGTTTTTTATATGTAATACATGAACAGATTTTTTTAGGAGTTCTTAATCTAAAACAATAATAGTGATTTTTTTTAAATTCTATCTAGTTTAGTATACATATATTTATGGATGCGATTCTGAGTAATGTTGCACTTTTATTGGGGTAGATGGAACTTATTGGCTAAATTAAATCATCAAAGCTTTAAATCATTTAACTATAATCAGATAATTAATTTGCTCAATTAAGTTTTTGAGTAATATGATGTAAATATACATAGGTTACTGTATTGAGGTGGCCCTTTGTTCTGACGAAGTCTGTTTACTTGGACGAAAGCACTAAACATTATTATTAAAGTGTGGTTCCTGAATACTCCTGTATTTGTTTTCATCGCTTGTTCTGGGTTTGCCTATTTGTTGGTTACTTTGTATCTTTTGAGAATACTATACATCAGTTGCAACCAGTGTGGAATTAAACAGCATGGTTTCTGACATGTTGGATTTTGGGTCCATTTTCTACATATACAAGGTTGGACACTAAGGAGGGAGAAAAGGACCTGTACCGATTGGCTAGACAGAGGGACTGAGCTAGTAAAGATGTGCAGCAGGTAAAGGTGATAAAGGATAATGAGGGAAACATATTTATAAGCGAGGAGAGTGTGTTGAGCAGGTGGAAAGAATACTTTGAGGGGTTGATGAATGAAGAGAATGAGAGGGAGAGAAGGTTGGATGATGTGGGGATAGTAAATCATGAAGTGCAATGGATTAGCAAGGAGGAAGTAAGGATAGCTATGAAGAGGATGAAGAATGGAAAGGCTGTTGGTCCAGACGACATACCTGTGGAAGCATGGAGGTGTTTAGGTGAAATGGCAGTGGAGTATTTAACCAGATTGTTTAATGAAATTTTGGAAAATGAGAGGATGCCTGAGGAATGGAGAAAACGTGTTTTGGTACCGATTTTTAAGAATAAGGGTGATGTGCAGAGCTGTAGTAACTACAGAGGGATTAAATTGATCAATCACACCATGAAGTTATGGGAAAGAGTAGTGGAAGCTAGGTTAAGAAGGGAGATGATGATTAGTGATCAGCAGTATGGTTTCATGCCGGGAAAGAGCACTACAGATGCAATGTTTGCTCTGAAAGTGTTGATGGAGAAGTACAGAGAAGGTCAGAAGGAGTTGCATTGTGTTTTTGTAGACTTAGAGAAAGCATATAACAGGGTGCCTAGAGAAGAGTTGTATTGTACGAGGAAGTCGGGAGTGTCAGAGAAGTATGTAAGGGTGGTACACGATATGTACGAGGGTAGTGTGACAGCGGTGAGGTCTGCTGTGGGAGTGATGGATGTGTTTATGGTGGAGATGGTATTACATCAAGGATCAGCTCTGAGCCCTTTCTTATTTGCAATGGTGATGGACAGGTTGACAGACGAGATCAGACAGCAGTCCCCGTGGACTATGATGTTTGCAGATGATATTGTGATCTGTAGTGAGAGTAGGGAACAGGTGGAGGAGACCCTGGAGAGATGGAGATATGCTCTAGGGAGAAGAGGAATCAAGGTCAACAAGACTAAGACAGAATATATGTGTGTGAATGAGAGGGAGGATAGAGGAATGGTGAGGATGCAAGTTGTAGAGGTTGCAAAGGTGGATGAATTTAAATACTTGGGATCAATAGTTCAGAGTAATGGTGAGTGTGGAAGAGAGGTGAAGAAGAGAGTACAGGCAGGATGGAGTGGGTGGAGAAGAGTGTCAGGAGTGATTTGTGACAGGTGAGTACCAGTAAGAGTGAAAGGGAAGGTCTACAAGAGGGTGGTGAGACCAGCTATGTTATATGGGTTGGAGACAAAAAGTCAGGAGTTAGAGCTGGATGTGGCAGAGTTAAGATGTTAAGATTTGCACTGGGTGTGACAAGGGTGGACAGGATTAGGAATAAGTATATTAGAGGGTCAGCCCAGGTTGGAAGGTTTGGAGACAAAGCCAGACAGGCAAAATTACATTGATTTGGACATGTGCTGAGGAGGGATGCTGTGTATTATTGGGAAAAAGATGCTAAGGATGAAGCTACCAGGTAACAGGAAAAGAGGAGGGCCTAAGATAAGGTTTATGGATGTGGTGAGAGAGGACATGCAGGTGGTTGGTGTGACAGAGCAAAATGCAGAGGACAGGAAGAAATGGAAACAGATGATCCGCTGTGGTGACCCCTAACGGGTAAAGCCAAAAGAAGGTGATATGTGTGGTGTTTCTACATATACGTCTCGACTGGAATTGCTTTAACTCTCCTTTCCTCAGGACAATTTGTTAGTAGTGGATTCTTCAGGAAAGGATGTGGAATGCACCTAGAGTTATATAAATGCATCTAGAATTAGATCAATAGTAATCACCTGCAAATTAACGTCCCTGTTATGAATATCACCGTTATTTATGCTGGAGGCAAACTGGAGTTTATTGATAAGGTGAAGAATCTTGGTGTGGTACTTGACAACAGACTGATACTAAGAAACTGGTATCTTTTCTTTTCAGGTTATCCTTTTTTCACTTGCAGAACATTTCTCAGACTACTTCAAGTACCTTTCCCTAGGGCTTACAACACTGAGGAACAAGGGTTCTAATACAAGGGTGAATTTGCAATTCCAATCTACTCATTCAAATTATGCTTGGTCAGAGTAAGAGATGTATTTTGCTTTACATGGAGAGGAAGATTATTTCAGAAAAGTGGTATTCCTTTCTAAGACATATCTATCCCTACAGCATGTTCTATTTAAGTTTTTAAAGTAGGCAAACAGCAACAAAGAAAAAATCAGTCCCAATGTAGAAAAAAGCAGGTTAAAATACTCGAGAAACAACAATGGTAGTAGATTAGCTTCAGTATAATCTTTTGAATGCCGAGTTATTGGAAGGTGCGTCTGGTTTCAGTCTTATGGTGAATGTGACTGTTTTATGGTCTGATTTGACTAGGAAGGATGTTATAACTGCTAGGGAACAGAGCTGTCCCATATTGTTGAGAAACAAGTCCAGAGTTTTGTCTCCCCTAGTAGTGCTGTGGGCTATCTGGTCTGCTGGTCCAGTGAGTTTGCATTTATGAAGTCCAGAGATTACTGGACATACATGTTTGAGGATATATAAGCTTCCCAGCTGATGGAGGGGTAGTTGACGTCTTCTAGGATAATGGTGTTTTGCTGAATGCGTGGGACTTCGAAACTAGTCAGGTAGGAGCTAGAAGTTATGGGCCAAGAGGGACATAGAGGGGTCCTATAGTTTGCTATAATGTGATATGGGGTTTTGTTAATGGCAAGCTGAACATGGAAGAGTGCCTAGCCATTAACCTACCTAACAATTCTGGAAGTGAAATTTTGTTTTATGAATATATATGCCCCACCACCTTTAGTGCCTTCATTTGGGGCAATGTGTTTAAAAATGAGGTAGGCATTCAGACCTTGCACTGATGGGGTGCTTTCGATATTCCTGAACCAGATCTCTGGGGCAATGCATATATCAATGCATTCTAGAATTAGGAGGTCCCTGTAAGGAGTGCAGTTTTATTGTTAAGGCTGTTAACAGAGTTAATGTTCAAGGGTTAAAGCTGACCAAGTTTGCTGAGCAGCAATCCATCACTGTTATCTGAATTTTGTTGGAAGCTTTTGAATACTGACTTTCCTGAAAAATGTATTATGGGTGGATAAGGTTTTTGCCAATATACGAAAGCCTTGGGGGGGCAGGTTCATGCCATCCATGATAAAGCAGTCTGGACTGCCTATCATGCCCTCCCAGGCAGATATATATATATATAGATATATATAGATATATATATATATAGATATATATAGATATATATATATATATATAGTATTCCCCTTGAATAACACTAGAAGCTAAGACAAATGCTGAAGTCAATCATCTTTTGTTCATATATTGGTATCATTCTAGGTGAAGATAAAATGCTGCTGAGGGCTAAGTTCATACCTGCTTTGGACAAACATTCTGAGAGTTCCATCATGTCTTCCTTCATATGTCTAGGGAGGTAAGTCACAGGTCATTTACTCCCACATGTACTATGACTGTGTTATATGTGTACTTGTGATGAGAGTACATGAATGCATGCATTATGTGACAAATCTTGGCCGCTGATAGGCAACTGACAGTGATCCTGTTTTTGCTCAGCCTGGTGTGTAGTGCATCAGAGTGTCTCACAATGCAGTTGCTATGACTAGGGTATTGGGTTGTGTGGAGGTGCAAGATGGCAGACCTTCTCAGTTCAATCCTGAGCTCCATGGAAAGCCTCCTAGCACCGGCGACCCGGAAAGTCGGTGCAGGGCTCACTTCCACATCTATTGAAGTAAACCAAATGAAAACTGAGCTGAGACTTCAGAAACATTAATGTGTATTGAGATTTCTATGTGCTGTGGTTTCGTGCAATAAATCATGGTTTTTAAAAGTGCTTGTTTTCTGCTTCCTTGGGCATCTTGGACTTTTGTTTTGCGTGACTGATGGTACTTTTAATGTAATTTTTGAGGATTTGTGTGGAGGTTTGCCTTATGGGCTTTCAGGATGAGACACCATGAGTCATAGGTGCATGTTTCATTGTGGGAGCTGCTTGAGTGGAGTGTTTGTGAGGTTGCTGTGGTTATTTGTTGCAATAGTTGCATCTGGAAGGCTCTTGAGGTTTAGGTAGATTTGTTTTATGATCCTCAACATATGTGGGCCTCTGTGTTTGCTCTGTAATGTGTGTGGTAGGTAAAGTATGATGTTATGTGTTACTGACAACCTATTTTGCATATGTAACTTCTATATGTGGGTGCTTTGCCTCCAATGAAATTATATGACATTGCACATATTGTGTAAGACTGCTAATAAATTAGGTGGATGCCAGTAAATATGAGACAACTACAACATTTTTACAGGATGTCCATTTCCACCAAACTGGCTGCAGAGATAGTACAAAAATGCAAACCCATAGTTCTAGGTGATTATTGCATGAACTGCAAGGGAAGTGGTACCAGAGGAGTTTATCATTATGACTAATTTGCTTAGGTGCTTTATGGATAAAAAAAAGAAGGTATGTACTCACAATAACGTTCCATGTGAGTCGTTCATCTCGCCTTCATTCTTTATTTGTGGGTTCAGAATCGATCCTCGGTTCTGATGCGGCCATTTACTAAAGCTCGAGGCCTTCAACTGGCTCGTGGTTTACTCCCTATCCCATGATGCCTTAGGGCATTCCCCAGATCTTATTTGCTGATACTCCAATAATATTTATAGAAAAGCAATGAGGAGAGCTTTCATAAGAGCGTCAGATGCCACCTTGACCAACTGGAGACATCTTGATCCTCCAGAATTCATAAGGATGGGGTGGGAGGGTGGGATGTAAAAATGAAGGCGGGATGAACAACCCACATGGAACGTTATGAAGAGTACATAACTTCTTTATGTGAGGTTGTTCTATCTCGCCTTCATTCTTTACTTGTGGGACAGAGTCCCTAGCACCATTTTTCTTGGGTGGCTCACGGGAGAATATTTTTCAGAACAGTGGACCCAAAAGAGGCCCTGTCCCTGGAGGCCAAATCATCTTTGTAATGAGTGATAAAGGTATGAGGTGTAGCCCACATTGCTGCTGCTCAAATGGTATCAATTGGCAGTTTCACACAGAATGCAAAGGAGGTTGAGATAGCTCTTGTGGAATGAGCTTTTACTTTGTCTGGGAGTTGTCTGTCTACTGATTGACAGGTATAAGATACGCGATCTGATAACCACCTGGACAGGGTGGCGTTTGCTACTGGGTGTCCTTTTTTGGAATCTGAAAAGGATACAAACAACTGATTGTTTTTCCTGAAATCTTTTGTTCTGTGTAGATAGAAACATAGTTGTCTATGTACATCAAGTTAGTGCAACATGTATTTATGTATTCTACCTTATTGCCATACTTGGGGAAGAACACTGGTAGATCTACAGACTGATTCAGATTTGATTCTGAACATACTTTTGGCAGAAAAGATGGATTTGTGCGAAGTGAAACTCTGTCATTGTGAAAAATCATATACGGGGAGTTTAATGGATAGCACTTGTAGCTCCGAAACCCTCCTGGCTGAAGTGATAGCCACTAAGAAAATTGTTTTCCAAGTTAAGAACTTCAATCGACAGGATGATGCAGGTTCAAAAGGTGGAAGATTTATCCGTGATAGCACAAATTTTAGGTTCCATGGAGGTATAGGGTGTTTGATAGGTGGCCTTAGTAGGTTAGTGCCCGTCAAAAAAGCTTTACACAATCTATGGGACATAACATTAGATCTCTATTGTTCTGAGTGAAAATTAGAAATTGCTGCTAACTGTACTCAAATTGTAGCTGCAGCTGCTCCTTCATGGAAGAGTTTTGATAAAAATTCCAGTATACAAGGTATAGATGCAGTGAACGGGTCAATATGAGTCTCCTTTGCACATAAAGAAAACCGTTTCCATTTGCTGAGATAAAATCTTCTCATAGACGCTTTGTGAGCAGCAATCAGGACATGCTGTACTGAAGAAGATAGGTTAGGTAACCTAGCTATGTTTGGAACTGGAGCAGCCAAGCTGTCCATTTGAGGGTTTGTAGGGATGGATGGAGCATTCCTGAATGATGAGTCAGGAGATCTGGAACTGAGTCCAGAATCCAAAGCTCCTCTTGAAGATGAGGCTGCAAGAAGGGGAACCAGATTTGACAAGGGCAGTATGCTATGAGAATTAAGGTCCTCCCCAATGCACTGGCTTTCTGGAGAACTTTGGGTAACAGGGGAAAGGGAGGGAAAGCATAAAGGAGACTCAGGGGGCCAATCATATACAACTGCATCCCTTGGGAATTCCCCCAGAGAGGGGACTAGGGCAAGGTAGCTGCTGCATTTGGCATTTATGGACGTGGCAAAAAAATCACAGCAAGGCTGGCCCCAAGCTCAGAAAATCATCTCCACTACTTCTTGTTTTAGGAACCACTCATGAGGCATTAGAATCACTCTGAGTTTGCCTGCTATCATGTTGGATTTCCCCAGAATATGCGTTGCTATCAGAAAGCGTTGGGAGGAGGTCGCCCAATGTCATACTCTCAGGACCTCTTGGCAAAGGGGGTAAGGTCTGGTCCCTCCTTGTTTATGTAACATACCACTGACTTATTGTCTGTTTGGATTGCAATTGTTCCCAGTGGAAGAGAGTCTTGAAATGCCTGCAAAGCTAGAAGCATTGCTCGTATCTCTAGGACACTGATGTGCAAGTGGGCTTCATGATCCTGCCATGTGCCCTGGACTGTTTTTCCCTGATAATAGCCCCCCCACCCTATCAGGGAAGCATCCGTGGTCACTGGGGTGATCGATTGTGGAAGAACAAATGGTCAACCCAAGGTCACTTGATCTGACTGGAGCCACCATCAAAGATCTTTTTTGCAACAGTTTGTCAAAAAGATACAATGTGACATCAGAAGTTCTTGCATGGACCATTGGGAGAACAGTAGCCACTGCAGAATTCTCATGTGCATTCTCACCAGGAGGATGAGTGTTATTGATGCTGCCATGGTGTCCAATACTTTCCGAACCATTCTGGCTTGGACTCTTGTTTTGAGAAGTAGTTGTTGAACCTGTATTCGCAAGGTCTGCACTCTGTCCGGTGGAAGCTTTACTGTCATTAACTTTGTGTCTGTCTGTGCCTATAAAAAATATGTTGCGATGGCAATAAGGCAATTTACTGTGATCCTTAGGTGGGAGCAAAGTTTTAGGGCGGTGTCTCTTGCCTCTGTTAGTAAATGCTTGGTGGTGGTGGTGGTGGTGGTCAGGAGCCAGTCATCCAGATATGAAAACACCAGGAATCCTAAGCATCTCAAGTGAGCCGTAACTACTGCCATGCATTTGGTGAACACACTGGGGTCTGTAGTGATGCCAAAGGGCAGAGCTCGAAAGTGAGAGTGACAGGCTCCCAGCCGAAAGTGCAGATGACTCCTGGGTGGCCTGTCCATCTTTATGTGATAGTATGCATCCTGGAGGTCTATAGAGCACATCCAATTGTCTTTTCACAAAAAGGAAAGTATCAACTGCAGTGTCACCATCTGAAACTTTGTCTTTAATACAAATCTGTTTAGTCTGCTGAGATCCAGTATGGGTCTCCAGTCCTCTGTTTTTTTGGCACTAAAAAGAACCTTGAGTAAGTTCCAGATCCTGTTTAGTCTGCGGAGACCGGCTGGATGACTCTTTTCTATAGCAACCTTTGAATTTCTAGGGTTGCCTGCTCCCTGTGACTGAGTGGAATGTCTGGGATGTTTTTTATGCATGGAACAGGAATGGAAAAAGGTATAGAGCAACCTCTGGACATAATGCTTTGTACCCACTTGTCTTTTGTTATTTTTAGCCAGGCACTTGGTGCAAAGATATTTGTCCCCTGACTGCCTCCAGAGTAGGACAGATGGGCCTCCATTCAGGAGTGCTGGAAGGGCTTGCCAAAGAAAGATTCCCTGTCACCCTGGTTCTGCGGACCCTCCCTGGTGCGTGGCCAGTGTCTTCCATTATTGCTTCCCCCTCTGCCCCTAGGGGAAGGCTCACCACTCATGTCCTTAAAGGCTCACTGGCACTTTCAGAACCACATCTTTTGACCTTTGGGATAAGGTCTGGAAGGAGTGGAAAAATGAGACCCCAAATGGCAGAGAGAGTCTTTCCTTCCTGCTCACACCAGGTTAGTGTCTCTTTCACTTTAGGCCTGAACAAGGATGAGCCGTTGAAGGGGGCATTAACAAAGGATGAGTTGAAGGGTTCAGCAAAATTGCACAAGCACATCCAAGAATGTCGCCTAAGGGCAATTCTTGAACCCCACTGACCTATTCGCTCTATTGGCTATGTAAGAGACCAGCCTCATGGATGAGTTAACCACTGAATTTAGAGTGGACACCTGTGAAGACACCTTGTCTAATATGCCCGCAGCTACAGAACCCTGGAGAGTATCTCCATGTTCCTTGAGGAGATATCTCTGTAGTCTGGTGAAATGTGTGTGAGAGTTCAGGGACCTGAGAGTAAAGGTCGCTGAGGAAAACATGCACTTACCGTATCTGTCCATCATATGAAACTCTTTGTTCAGAGGATGGACAGATGTGGAAGTTTCAGATAACTCCTTTTTGGTGGCTGCCGCCACCACCATAGCATCTACTGGGACACACTTAATGAGAAATTACTTGTCATCTGGGGAAGTAATAAACCTATTTGGCCTTTGGAGAACAGGCTCCACTGTATCTGGAGACTCCCCTGCCTTTTGACAAACTAAATCCATAAGCTCCTTGAAAGGCAGAGACACCCAAGTGGCTGAAGGGTGAGACCCAAATGTCTTCAGGTATACAGACTCCTCATCAGTAGGGTTGATAGGCTTCCAGCCATCTCTCTGTTTAAGGATCTCTAGGATGTCTTCAAAGGAGACATCCTCAAAAGGCGACCATGGGGACCATTCTGATTCTTTGAGTTCTGTATCCAATGTGACTGACTCTTCTGGGGAGTCCAAATGCTTCCTCTTACCCAATCTCTTTTGAGGGACCTCTTCAGAAGGGCGTTCTGGGAAGGTTTCAAAAGAGATGGGCTCATCCATTGGGGGAACCTTAGGCCTTGGTTCTCCATGCCTGTATGGGATTGGTTGCACTGAGACTGACACCAATGCTTTTTGGGAAGGAATGACAGAACCTGAGGGTGGAGCTGCTCATGGGGACTGCACTCTCCTCATTGCCTCAAAAGCCTGCTGTCCATGATCCAAAGAAACAGCCAGCTCCCAAGAATTGGTAGGCTTCCCCAGAACCACGGGGGTTGGCTCTGAAGCTGATGTAGGAGCCGAGCTCACCCATGTTAAGGCAGGTAAAGTCAGATCCGATGACTGTCCGATCCAACTATCCCCCCTGGACCCGACCGGAGAGCTTCGGCTCATAGACCCCTCAGGCTCAGATGACATCAAGGTAGTCAGAGCAGACGTTGGAGGCATAGATCCAGGGGCTGGTCACAACTCCAAAGGTTCCACCACTACTAGGTTCAAGTCATCTGGCTCCAAGGCCTCTTAGGTTGGAGGAGGAATCGACAGTGAAGGGGTTGGTCTACTTGGTTCTGAAGCCCTCTGGGTCAGATCCAACAATAATTTAACCAGTGCCAGTGTGCTCAGTAGCCTTCGCACAATGCAATCCACATCCTCATCAGACAAGGTTCTAGAGAACTGATAGGAGGGGGCAGAAGAGTATGATTTTTGAAGCAAAGGTGATCTAAGGGTCAGAGATACCAGTTCCAAAACTGGGGACCGGCTCCGACTGTATACTACCAACAGCTCCATAATAGTTGGGGCCAAGGTAGAAGGTCTGTCAGATCCAAAGGCCTTTAGTTCTGATTTTCGTGGTACTTTTTGTGAAGGTCCAGAGAAGTCCAAAGAAGACGATGAGGACCTTTTTGTTGATTTACCAGACTTTGATGCAAGGAGAAGTTGTTTCTGGTGGTAATGACTGACCTGCTTCCATAGCCTCAGAAAAGGAAGTTTTCAAAAGTCTTTTAAGAATCAGTTTATTCTTTCTTTCCATAAGCACTCTTGAGCAGAAGGAGTGACATATGGCACAGGACCACTGCAAATACACTGCACCAAGGCAGTAAACATATTTCAAATGATCGTAATGGACATTTTCTGCAAGCATTTTGTACATTTCTTAAATCCCAAAGGTTTTTGCCTCCTTAGTTTGTTTAGACATCCTTAAACAGTATAAACGATCAACACTAAACTACAATAGTAAAACAGACAGAATTTTTTTAACTGTAACAGAGAAAAAGGAACAAAAAGAACCCTCTAACTTAAATGTTTTTTTTTCAAGTAGAACTCTCTAACTAAAGCGAGCTAGCAATCAAGAGTGAGGGAAATCAGTATACACACCCAAAATCACTCTATTCTAAATGCTAGAAGAAGTTGAAGAAAGCTCTATAATTTAAACAAGCTGTAGGAAGTTACTGGCACTCTAAAATGTACCAAGAATTTTAGGAAATATATACAAGTACAGTAACACTCTGACTACAAAAAACATACTCTAATACAAAAAAGTCACACAGGACAGTTGGGATAGGGAAAGAACAGGCCTAAGAATAACAATGGCCACAAATAAAAGCACTAAATAGGGGAAAATGGTCTAAAACTTGAATAATAACAGGCAAGGTAATCGCACACACTCCTATGCACTAAATGCCCTGAAAACTGCATCAAAAAATAGTAAATATAGAAACTTTCAAAAACTTAGCTGGAGCCAGTCGAAAAGACACTCAATCTTGTTTCAGAGGCAAACGAGATCTGAGGAATGCCCTAAGGCATCATGGGATAGGGAGTAAGCCATGAGCCAGTTGAAGGCCTCGAGCTTTAGTAAATGGCCAAGTCAGAACCAAGGATCATTTCCAAACCCACAACTAAAGAATGAAGGCGTGATAGAACAACTTCACATCTACAATCTAAGGTTAAGCTCATAAACCAGTACTCTTCTGTGTACAAACCTGTGGGTTGTTGTGCAATTAAGTACTCATGAAACTTCAGAGGTTGTTTTTTATAAGGGAAAATGAGATATGAAGTATTTGCAACTATACAGGACTCAGCTAACTGCTGCACCAAGCATCAAGCAAATGTGATGACTTTATACAAGCAAAGAGAATTCAAACAGTCCTCTAGCCAGTCACAAAATAATACTGTCTTGTGTTCTTTAAGCTATCTCAAGCACAAAAATGTCTCCTACCCTTCTATTGCCATTAGTGTGTAAAACCAAAGCTTTCTAAAGTAGATCACAAAAATGGACAAATACTGTGAAATATAACTGTATTGTATTGCTATAAAAAATCTGCACTGCTGTACATTGTCAGACTTACTGGGCCTGTTAAATTACTTTTGTTACTGTCTCACTGTTTGTAAAGCTCTTTTTAGCTAAGTTTCACTGTGTGAAAGGTATTAATTGGAAATTTTCTCTAGTTTCACTGTGTGAAAGGTATTAACTGGAAATTTTCTCCATTTGTTAAGCATCTGTTTGCTTGCTCTGATTTTCCTGCCAAGGAGTATATCATATAGCTGATTTGTTTGCAGTTAAAAACATTCTCTGGAGTCTCCTTGCTCCTTTTTCTGTTTAAAACTTTTAGTGTCTCACTGCTGTTCGTCTGCTGTGATGAACATTTCTGTAGTGTTTTCTGCCTAAAATAGTGTAGCTAGTAGCTGTAGCACAGTCCAGTTTTAGATTTGCTGTCTCTAGGCATGGTTGTTTGTTTACAGTGGCTGTTTATTCTGAGCACATTTTCCAGGCCATCTTGGATTAGCAGAAGCCATTCTTCACTTTAGTGAGAAGATCGTGTTGATTGGCCACTGGCTGGTAAAGGTTGGCTGGTCTAGGGCTTGGAGTAAGCATCTCATTGGTTCTTTTGAGCTTTTTTAAAGTTGTTTCAGGTTGGAACCATCTGGTACTTAAGTCCTACCTTTGAGAAGGTTTCTGCTTATTAACATTGAACTGAATAGAGGAGGGGCACAGACCACAACTCTGATCTCTGATATATAGCAGTAAGTATCTTGTTTTCTTACTTATTTTTACTAGTTATTGCTTATTCTTACAATTTATTGCACTTTTTATTGTCTGCTGCCTACTTTTTACTGTATTTTATTGCTATAAACTAATCTGCACTGTTGTACTGCAATTGGTTGCCTTACTGGGCCTGTTAAATCACTTTTGTTACTGCCTCACTGTTTCACTGTTTGTAAAGCTTTTTTAGCTAAGTTTCACTATGTGAAAGGTATTAACTGGAATTTTTCTCCATTTGTTAATCATCTGTTTGCTTGCTCTGATTTTTCTGCCAAGAAGTGCATCATATAACTGATTTGTTCACAGTTAAAAGCATTTGATAGCGCCTCCTTGCTCCTTTTTATGTTTAAAATATTAATTTAGTGTCTCACTGCTGCTGTTCTATTGTGATAAACATTTCCGCAGTGTTTTCTGCCTAAAATAGTGTAGCTAGTTGCTGTAGCATACTTTCCCACCCTCCTTCCCTATTGTTGACTTGTTCTTAAACTTGGTGGTTTTGCAGTTGCCTGCCCCTACTGTAAATTTGATCTGGGACACTCCTCCCAGTCCAGTCTCATTAGCTGTTTCTACGTAATACAGAGAGAGCATTTGGGAAGGCCACCCTCTTAGTTTCTTAACCAAGAATTATCTTCTGTTCCTCCTATTCAGCTGATTTTACAGTATTTGTGTTTCTCTTCCTACTCTATTACTTCATCTTGCTTTTTTAGCTACTTGTTCTCTAAATGTTCAGTTTCATCTTTTCTGATGCATTTATTACTGTTTATTTTTAGCCTGTTTAAATTGTAAGTGTTATTCTAAGCCTCTCAGTTTTGGTTTAAACACTTGGGCTTTAAGCCTACCCCTTAGCTCTCTCTGGCCTCTCTCCCTCAGATTCTGACAAATATGTATGAACAATTTCCTATGGTTTCTCCTGCCAGCCTGGTTGATATGGGCATCCTGAGACAGTGTAGCAACTGCCTCATGTACACAGACAAGCATATACTACTACCACCTAGGGACACAATTTGTGAGAAATGCAACTACATTAAGAACCTAGAGTCTACACTCTCTCCCTCACAAGCCAGTATATCTGGCACTGACAATGTTGTCAACACAATCACTACACCTCAAACACCACCCACAACTACACAGTACACACCCACATACGCAGAGGTTCTCAACAAAAAACCAACCGAAAACAAAGGAGACTTGAGAGGTAAAAAACACACATGAACTCCACAACCTTCCATACCACATACTACACACAGTCCCCACACCTGTATCACACAACCACTAAGGCATAAACATAAACCCAATGTAATAGTCATAGGAGACTCAATTGTGAGACATACAGATGTGTCTCTCACCAGACTGGATAAGGAGAAAGTCACAGTTAGTTGTCAGGTGCCATAATCTGCCATATTACATATGCACTCAAGTCTCTCAACAACAGATACTGTTATGACTCTGTCATAGTCTGTGTTGGCTTGAACGACTTGAGGCATACCTCCCTGGACTATATGAAGAGAGACATGATTGAGCTTGCTGAATATGTGTCCCAGGCAGGTATGTCACTAGCCTTAAACAGTATTCTACCGTCACCCAGAATGATGCCTCAATACAAACAGAAAATGATTGACTTTAACAATTGGCTTAGTTTCTGGTGTCATTCCAGGGGGATCCAGTACTTGATGGCCTGGGAAGATATAATCAACAGACCACGATGGTTTACTAGAGATGGCCTGCATCTGTCTTAGTTTGGCTTCAGGCTTCTGGAAAGGCCCTTGCCTCCCCCATAGTGCCTTTTTAGGAAAAGTCATGATGTTGATACTACCAACATAAAGATTTCAACAAAACGCAAATTAAAGGTCATGCTGCTGAACGTTACAAGTCTAAACATGAAACTGCACTCATTGCAAGCATTCTTAACTCTGGAAGATGCTGACATTTGTGCAGTCACAGAGACCTGGCTCAAAGCTGCGGAGAACACCCCAGCCTTACCTCATTACTCATCCTATCATACATTTAGACCCCAAACTGTGGGCAGCAAAGCCAAAGGAGGTGGAGTTTCAATGTATATTAAAGACACACACAACTCCAGGCTGCTCAAACAGTATGATGCATAGGAGACACTCCAGGTGCAGTTAACCGTTGACAAGACCCCTATTCAAATCCTAGCTAGCTGCAGGCCCCCAAACTGGACTCAAGATGCCCAGTCCACCTATCTGGACCTCTTTGAATCTATCAAGATTCAACCCTTTACCCTAATCCTGGACAACTTTAACTACCCAACCACAGACTGGAAAAACTACTCATGCCAGAACATAAATGCCCAGAGATTCCTCGGTTTTCTTAATGCAAATGCCTTGGAATACCTAGTCGATACCCCCACAACAGGTGATAATATCTTGGACTTGGTATTAACCAGCTTGAGTAATCCCTGCAGCACCCCTACAGTATCATCCTCCCTGGTAAGATCTGACCATAAAGTGGTCACTTTCGAAGTCATCATCTCCCTTGACTTCCTCTAGCTAGGGTCAAACAAAAAAACTTCTCCAAAGCTGATTAAAACTTCCTGAGGGATGGTATAAACAGCTTCTCAGCCCCTCCCACTCTGTAGGAACTGGCACTAATGTCCAAATCTACACCAAAGTACTATATGAGCATATATATAGATTGATGGAATCATGAATACCCAACAGGACAAAATCATCCTCTGCAAGGAAAAGTAAACCTGTCTGGTGGACATCTGCAATAAACAAACTATATAACAAAAGGAAAAAATTGCTGTCCAGGACCAAGAAGGAGCAGGTGCCTAACTGGAAGCAATCTCTCCTTAGCCTGAACAAGCAAATAAGTGCACTAGTGAAATCCTCTAAAGCCAACTTTGAGTACAAATTGGCCACATCTACTAGAGACAATCATAAGGCCTTCTTCACCTATGTCTGCAATCTCAAAGGAAGCACCCAGATCTGTTCAGAACTGGTGGTCAAAGACACCACATACACAAATGCTGTAGATATAGCCAACCTACTGGCTGACAGAGTCAGCAAAAACTTCGCCCCTCTGCCCCCCATCAGTAAATCAGGACATCCCCAGTACCTGTCCCCCTCCCCTTATCTCTAGGGAACAGGTCATAACTGCCCTCTCAAAGGCAACAAATACAGCGTCAATAAGACCCAATAACATCCCAGGCTGTATCCTACATGAACTCAGGCATGAACTTGCAGCACCATTAGGCACCCTATTCAACCAAAGCCTAAGTACTGGCTTTGTCCCAGCTGAGTAGAGGACAGCCACTGTCATCCCTTTACACAAAAGTGGAGAAACTGCTTCCAGTGTTTGCCTGACTGACAGATCCCAAGCTGTAAAATGGAGAAAGGGTATCTCTCCCTTTCTACTTGCCCCTACCGGCATTCCACAAGGATCCATCCTAGGTCCTATGTTGTTTAACATCTTCATCAACCCATTTCACTCTGCTATACCCAATGTCAAAATAATCCAATATGCAGACGACTGAACTTTAGACTAATCTCCCCGAACTCTTAACAAAGATGCAGTCTGCCTTCTCAACCAGCGAGGCTTGGTTGCACCAAAATCATCTCTCCCTAAATGCAAACAAATCCAAAATACTAATCTTCCAAACATCAAAATCATTCCCTTTTGACAAAACTTCTTTCAAAGTGGTAATCCAAAACAACTCACCTATTGAAATCGCCCCCCATGCTAAATTGTTAGGCGCCACCATAGATGAGCAACTGAAATTTGACAACCATATTCTCCAAAACATAAAAAAAAAAACATCAAAAACTAGGGATGCTGTATAGGAACAATCGCTTCCTATCTCCCCATACTAGACATACTCTCGCATCCACTTTCCTCCTGCCCTCTCTAATGTACGGCACACCTCTTCTAACCATTCTATCTGCATCTATAACTTCCAAATTAGAAACTTGCTATAACAAAATTTCCAAATTTGCCAGTAAATCTAAAAACTCCTCACACCATTGCCTTGCCCTTCACACTCTACATCGGCTAGAACTTCCAAACTATCTGAATTACCTCCAGCTCATAACATCTCATAGATTAATCTTTAACCAATCTAAATGCCCTGCTCTTACAAATATCCTTCTCCCTTATACCCCTAACAGAACTCTTAGGTCTGCCCACCAAAACTTAACTGTCTCTAAACCTAACCATCCAGCAAGACAACTACTCCTTTCCTTCTCCTTAGCCAAAAATTGGAATTCTCTCCTTCCCTAAGATCTTTGCTGAGCACAGAAAACTTTAAAACCCAACTTCACTCCTTTCTACTTTCTAATCGTAAATGTATTTGCATCCTACCAACCTAAATCATCCCTCCTTTAAATTCTTCTATTTCTAAGCTTATTTTCCACGTTCTTATAACAACTTTCTTTAAAAACCACTAACTACTTCCTGGATTGTTACTGTTAGTTCTTATAAGAAGGTCATTCGGACATAATATTGTCTAGAATCTAACAATGACAACTGCCATTCTCGGAACAATTTTGTAAATACTATTCTTTGATATGTAAATATTAGTAATTGTATTTCTTATCTAGTGTATATATTCTGTCCAAATTTTGCTGTGTTTTCTATATTGTAATGTTTGCTATTGTTGGAGCTTTTCTCCCCGGGCCACCACTGAAAATGTGCTCCCTAGAAATAAATAAATAAATAATCCACCGATCCGGGAAATTATAGATCCATCAGTCTTACTAGCCTGATCTGCTAGGCTATGGAACAGATTATGATGGACCTCATTAACAGGGACGTTGACAACCTCCAAACACTCGACCCCGCACAGTTTGGCTTTGTCAAGAGGATGTCATGTCTGTTAAATGGGGTTGACTTCTTTGAGACAATCACCAAAGCCATGGATGAAGGGAAGACAGTACACACCAACTACCTTGACCTGGCTAAAGCCTTCAACACTATTCCCCACTCGGGCATAAAAGATAAAGTCTCTCAACTAGGCATCAATCCATATGTTACCAGATGGGTAGCAAACTGACTCACTGAATGAACCCACCTAGTCAAAATAAGGAAAGCCATCTCAAGCAGTAGACCCGTAATGAGTGGAGTACCCAAGGGGTCAGCCTTGGGGTCTCTGTTATTTGGGATATACTTCTCTGAGGTGCAGGCCAAAACCAGTGATCTATGGCTGGCCATGTTTGCAGATGACTGCAAGCTGGGCATGGTCATCAATTCCCCAAGTTATGTGGACATCCTCCAAGAGGGTCTCATCCAAACAAATGACTGGTGCCAGAAACATGGCCTCAAGCTGAATGCCAAAATATGCATCATCATCCCCTTTGGGGAGAGTGGTGCCCCCACATATTATTGCATTAATAACAATGTCCTAAGCACGCAATCAGTCGTGAGGGAAGGTATCTCATCCAGGGACAAGGAGATCATAACATCCCTGTATTCTTCCCTTATAAGGCCAGTTATTGAGTACAACACCCCCTTCAGCATATGCCTAACAAAGCACATGTAGCAGTTGGAGAGACCACAGAGGTTCCTCACCAGAAGAATCCAGGGCCTCAAACATCTCCCCCTACACAGATAGGTGGAAAAGCCCTGTCCCTCTACTCAGTTTCATACAGACTCCTCAGATGTGACCTCTGTCTGGCATACAAAGCAATCTCAGACCCCACCTTGATGGGGCTGCTGCATATTCGCAACTCAAGCTCCACTCGAGTAACCCGCACTTTCGAACTTAATCTGGTCTGTGACATCAATAGGACTTGTTGGCAGGGCAGATTTGTGTCCCAGAGACTCCCCCATCTGTGGAATAAACTCCCTCTCCACATCAAGCAGAGTACCTCATTATCCCTTTTTAAGTGCAACCTGGATAACTGGATGGGAAACAGAAAATACACCCCTAAGATTCCACCCGTGTCCCTGCTGGACAGAGGCTTTGGGTGTTGACTTGTCCAAACATCGGCTAAACTCTAGGCTTATAAGGACCTCAGGGCCAACAGCCTAGTAACTTCCTATGATCCTATAAGACAAAATAAACACTTAGTAGCTGGAAACTGGACAGAACTACAGATAAACACACACAAATGTAGAAAACCAAGTGCAAAACAGCAAAAAGTATTTATCAGGCTTGAAATTAATCTAGTGGTACAAAAAGCAGAATATTAAAGTGGTGTGGTTGCCAAGCATTGTGAAGTTCTATGGAAATGAGTTAAGCATCACACAAATGTGATGACTTTACACAAAACACTTCAAGTAGCCCTCTGGCTAATCACAAAACAGCACTCTCTTGGGCTCTTTAATCAGTCTCAAGCACTGAAACGGCTTAGTCTTAGTTCCCAGTACTGCCATTTGAGTGCATATCAAAGCTTTCTGAACTTGATCACAAAAATAGCCAAATGAAGTCCAGGCATATGGCAAAATGAGCACTTCGGTACGCCGACACTGAGCAGAACTAGCAGGGAAACATGCAGTACTGCAGAAAATTAAGTGCAAAATACCAAAAATGTACTTATCAAACTTATAATGATGCTGGTGGTGAACCAAAGCACAGTATGGTCAGCAGGCATTGTGCAGCTCTACAGAAATTAGGCAAGCTACATGCAAATACGATGAATTTATACAAGCAAAGTAAATACAAAAAAAAAATCAAATAACTCAATGGCCAATCGCAAAAGAGAACTGTATTGGGTTCTCTAAGCAATAGCAAGCACAAAATTTACTCAGTTCCCCTCTACTTCAACTAGAGTGTAAAGCAAAGCTTTCTAAGCAAATCACAAAACTAGCCAAATAAAGTGCAGATACAAGGCACGGTAAACACTTTAGTATGCAGAATCTGGCAGAACTAGCATATACTTACTGAAACTTAAGTGCAAAACAGAAAACAGTACTTGTCAGACTTGTAAGGAAGCTGGTAGTGAACCAAACCACAGTATTTCAGTGGCAGGTTTGCCAAGAGTTGTGAAGCTCTTTGGAATGACAGTTCTACAAAAACATTGATCTTCACACTGACAAGGATCCATAAGCAGCTCCATCTGCAAACTGGTCTTGTACATCAGTTTTGCTAAAAATGTTGCCCTTCTTGGACTGTGCCATTCCAAGAATGAGTCAGCAATGTAGAGGTGAGCTGCAATTTCAGGCAGACATTCCAAACCATGGGTCTCCTTCCTTGAGCAAGGTCGTATAGTGTCATGTCACAAGTGTAAATTTTAAGCTTATTTTTAATTTTTAATGGCATATGGTGCAGAAATATCAATAATTTTCAAATCCTTACACTGGACTCCTGAATCATATCAATATCCTCAGAGATGGCACACCAGGAGTGAGTTTTAATGAATTCTGCTCCATTGAAAAATACATTTGTCTGAATTTCTTAAGTCCATTTCAGGACTAGTTGAGACCCTAAAAATGACCATATAATTTGGTATAGGGTTCTGCGACTATATCATCAATAGCAGAAAACACAGAGTGGACTTCAGTCAGGTGTGCAATACCAGAAAGTAATGCCCATTGCAAAAAGGATTGGGAGGTAGACTATCTACCCACATACAACAATGCTAAAAACACATCAATATGTATAGATTTCTTTCTGCACACACAGCATGTTTTCACTGGTCCATTGGTAAATATCTATATATATATATATATATATATATATATATATATATATATATATTTTTTTTTTTTTTCATGCAGGTGGTTTCAATAAAATAGGACTCATAACAGCTTTATTCAGAAAGTCACTGAACAACCCTCAATAGTCAAATTAAAAAATACAAATTAAAACGGGTTTTCATTCACAGTGTATAAAAAGCAAAACATTCTTTATCATTAATACCATGCTCTGCATATCCAGGGTACCACATCCCATCATATTTACTTCTTATGCTGCTTGTTTACTAATAGGTCACATGAAATGACTACCTTTGGCTTCTCTCCTACTTGTAGATTCTAATATATCTTTCCCCATTATTTATACTTTGTATATTTGTTTCCTGATAATCTCTTTAGCTAAACCTTAACTACAAAACATTTAAAATAATGTCATGTGCAAAAATATTCATTCATTCATTCATAACATGCAAGTTAGGCACTTCTGTGACTCTGCTCGACATATATATATATATATATATATATATATATATATATATATATATATATACACACACACACACACACACACACATATATATATATATATATATATATATATAACTTCAAGATTGCACAATTGTAGGGAAATGGAAAATTCCCACTCTGTGATGTACCATGACCTCTGACAAAATAAAGCAATGACAGCATTCTGCAATCAATGCAGTTTCTGATCACATATGCTGGCATTCAAAATGTTCGATATTCTGACCATTCAAGAAACTGCCAAGTTGCCATTAATATATATTTTTAGAAAAGTACATATAAATAACTAGCATATGTTAATTTTAAATAAAACATATGGCAAAATATACAAAACGTTTTTACAGCCAGCAAAAGTGATTGAAACTCATTTGATCTCTTCTGCCAGCATTAGGTTGCTGGAGGTTGCTGAACTTGTCCATTCTCTGTTGTTGTGCAATCCTCAGAATTGGCATTTATAATTATCATGGGGTGAGGGGAGTGCAGACCTTCACAAGAGGGGGACCAAGGAGGTGGCCCCCTGCAAAAAAAACTTGAGCATTAATTTTTTGTTGCTATTATTGTGTTTTCATTATTTTGAGCTTTGATCCTTTTAGATCAATGTTTTGTCATTCGATGTATTTGTACTTCGACATTTCAAAGTACACACACACACACACACACACACATTGTACATATGCATATACACACACGTGTGTATATATATATATATATATATATATATATATATATATATACACACACACACACACACACACCACACACACATTATATATATATATATATATATATATATATATATATATATATATATATATACATACACACACACACACCACACACACACACACACACACACATATATATATATATATATATATATATATATATATATATACACACACACACACACATATATACATATACACATAAGGTGTACCAGTAAAGAACAAATACACCCATAGTCAACAGGCATAATTTTGATGTCAAAACATCAAAAACACCAATGTCAGCAAGCCAGTAAGCATGCGCCTAAAAGCAGCTTTGGCTCATGCAAGCTTTTAATTTTTAAAAATGCAAGTACAGCATTGTTTTTTGCAGACAGGCAAGCTCCCTTGTAGCTCACCCCCTCACGTGGGGGGCTCCACCCTCACACCAACTGCTAATAATATGTACTAACTCTGAGATAACACAAACATGGGGTAAGGGCAAATTTCCCAACTCATGGATATGTGCAACCTCGCACACCTGTTAATCAGCTGTGTAGTCGACAATATGCTGTGGACTGTACAGCTGTTGACCTAACACACAGTCATCCTTTTTAAATATCAGACACACACAAATGTATGTATATAATGTGTATGTATATATATATATATATATATATATATATATATATATATATTTAGACTTATATGTATAAATGACTGGCAGATGTCAATCTTAAATAGTACATCACATGACATATTTGTTAATATAATAATTTGAAGTACAGAACAGTTGCATGCCACTCATGAAATAAAATACAAAATCTTCAGTACTCATTCAGACTGAGTGGCATGAAGTGATAAAATCCTGACTTCAGCACAGACAACCCGAGTTCAAATAGGAGCTTAGGCATTGGAAAATCAGGCTATGGGAGGGTGGGAGTGAGCAGCTGATATAGCCTACTAGCTTTTGTTTGGCATATCTTACATTGTTCTCCATGCCTTATCTCTTTATGGCATATGTTTGTTTTTTTAATCTCAGTTGACATAGAAAGGGTGGGAAAATATTTTACCTTCTTCCTACAAGCAGGGTCTACAGAGTTTAGAACACTTAAGAATGTCTGGTTAAAGTATTCAATCACTTCATCTATGGGAAGGAATTTAAGAGGGAATCAATTGCATTTTAAGTAGGCTACTAAACATATCCTTGGCAAACTTTTTTGAGCATATACATTTGGAAGTTATGTTGTTAAAATGTTTTAGCGTCTCCAGATGATGACAGGAGGGTGATAATTAAAAACAGTCTGGTAGAATGCTTGAAGAAAGAATATTGCCATGTTTGATTAGTTAAAATCTAGTCAATAATGTATTGTTTGCCAGTTGTTTATTGTTGTTGGTTCAATAATTGTCTTCAACAAAGTATTAGTTTAAGGGTGTGCACACTTATGCAACCAGCTTATTGTACATTTTTTTTACATGTTTCCCCCTAACAGATTTATTTTTCAATTGAATTGTACAGGTTATAGGTCACATCAAAGGTGGGAAAAGTTTTGAAATGATTTATTGTGGTCTAATTTTTTATATCCCAACAACCTGGCGTTTTAACAGGGGTGTGCACACTTTTTATATCCACTATACAATAAAAGCAATAGTCAAGGATAATGTGTTATCCAGGCTAAGAAAGTTAAAACAGTAAGGAGACCTAACTGAGTAGCTACAAGTTTTATTAGCCATCATATAATGGTATCTGTTGTTTTTTTCATGTTAGACAAGATTCTGATTTTATTATCAACTGGCATTTGTTAGTAGTAGAAACAGAACAGTCAGCTGTAATAATAGGTTTGCATGAGTTTTTTTAGTGAAAAAAAATATAGACTCATGTGGCTCGTTGTGCTGTGTGTCCCTTTGAAAGAGTGCAACAATTTAGTATAGAAGTTAATACTCAAAAAAGTTCAGTTATGCTATTTGGTACTCACTGTAAGCTCCAACATATATAAAGTATCACAATAACCCACCTCTCAGATTCTCCTATTTGGCACTCACTGTAATCTCCAACATGTACAAAATATCACAATAACAGACCCCACAGATATCTTGGGCTTACTCTTTAACAAGCACATTGAGTCCTAAATACATAAAGTTCATAATCAATTAAGAATATCTTACAAGATTTCCAATCTTCTTACTGTTGAGGCAAGATGTTCCATTGTTATCAATGAGCTCCTCCCCAGTATGGACTTTCAAGTCACAACCAACTGCACTTTACAATAATCACCAGCCTTCTCCAAACAGCAGAAAATCACATTCACAGACTTATCCACATGTCTAGGTACAATTAACACCGCTGTGCCACTCTGAGCAAAGGAAACTGGCTGCCTACAGGGGTTAAGGATTATCTCCTTCTAAATACATTAACTTTCAAGCTTCTGCATAATAACTACTGTTCTCATCTCTTTAATAAATTGATAATCAAATGCTTAATATATAGCAGAAATGGACAGAGCACAGTGTATTACACTATATATAGCAGAAATGAACAGTGCACACTCTAAGACACTACATAAATAGGCAGTGAATAATGTAAGTCACTATATATAGCAGAAATGAGCAGTAGATACTGTAAGACACTATATATAGCAGAAATGGGCATTACATAATGTAAGGCACTGTCTACAGCAGAAATAGGCAGTATAACACAGAGTGATATAGACAGATGTGCACAGCATAAGATGATGAGCACCAAAAAGCCTCCCCTGAAGGCATTCACCATGATCAGCTTTCCTGCAGACAGCCATAAACATTCAGGAGTGCGCCATAGTCTGTTACCTGCAGGAATAGTCAGCATGATCCCTTCAGTGCCAAATTATTTCTTAGGAGAATCATACCTACAAAATTAACGTGCATCTAGTCTTAAAGAGGGCACTGGAAAAGGTAGTCCTATAGACTTTCTAGACACAAGTTTGTCAGAAGCTCTTAATTTACCTCCTGAAAGTGCTATTATTGAATTATAAGTTCATGAGTTCACAGGTAAATACTAGGGTGTCAGTCTACAGACTATTGCAAATCTATAGCCAGGAATCAGAATCAAACCATGTAGCTTGTATGAGTTAATATCACAGGACTGCCTCAGGCAAATATTTTATCTCCTCAACAAGAGTGATAAACAGAAGATCTTGGACACTGCTAAAGAAGGACACCTATTTTTTACTTTCTGGCCAAAGAGTAAGCCTCTGTTAGGACTCTTCCCCGAGACTACTCAAGCTGGACAAGCTTTTTCTTCCATCAAACAGCTTGGCTATAAAAATGGCATCCCTACCTCTCTATGCTATCCAGCTACCCTCCACATTAAATGGGAAAAATCAACCTGGAGTGTTCATATCTCCTTAAACTAGTCCCTCCTTTTTGCAATCCCATTTAATATTTTATGTGGTTGTGACTGAAACAAATCCTCCTCAAAGTTGTCTTATCTTCAGTGCAAAGTCTGCCTTACACCCTACAAAAAGATAATAGGGCCAGAGTAGTTTGGTACTACCTTAACAACCCATTAATCCCATGTAGTGCTAGCCCTGGTCATGTGGATTTTGTCTGGAATGAACTATGTAGCAGCCATACCTAGCCAAGGAAGCAGTTAGCTAAGCAACCTTCCTCTGAGCTAGTGGATTTAGATAGCAGCTGTCTCAAACTGACAGACATGGAGCGGGTCCAAAATTCAGAGTTGTTGCATTCCCAACAAAAGGAAGAAGGAATTACTGCTAAGCAACGAGTGACTTAAAGTTACTTAAAGAAGGCCCCTGAGATAATGAAAGGAACTCGGAGTTTGTTGAACTATAGCACTGAGTGCATCCTTTTCTCTTTTCTTTGATAAGTTGCTAATAATCGGCCCACTGTATGCTGTCGGACTGGATTTTTATCATTAGCATTAATACAATTAATTATGCTCCTTCTTCTCAGATTTATAAACTATAGACTTTCTTCTTTCTCCAACACTCTCATAAAATTTTGTTACTACTGGGAAAACCATAGCTATAGCTATATCTATATGGACATTGCTTGACAACGTGAAGTCTTTGCTCTTTAAAATCTTTTCCAGATTTGCCATAGCTTTCTTTCTAGAAAGCAAGCATCTGGTAATTACTTGGTTGCAGTCACTATCTGCAAAGATCTTTCCTCCAGTACTTCTCTGTCTCTTTAGAAATACTTGATAGGGTTAGAGGACATAATTCTTTTTTATGTTGAGCAATAAACCAACTTTTGCACTTTCTTTCACATTCAACTCTTCCTCACTTTCAGTCATTAGAGTGATATCATCTGTATATCTGAGGCTGTTAATAGTTGCCCCAGTGATTTTGATTTCAGAATCTGATTCATCTAACTCAGTATTTCTTAATATATTCAGCTTATAAATTGAACAAGAAGAGTGTCAACATACAGCCTTGGCTACCGCCTTTCTCAAGCTTAAACAAGCCAATTGTTTGACATTTCATTCTGTTATTTATTGTTTTACATAAAGATTCAAAAGAAGGTAAACAGGGTAACTCTATATACCCATTCCCCTAGGTACTTGGAAACATTTCTTGTGGTCCCCACAGTCAAAAGCTTAGAGCAGTCAATAAAGCAGAGACAAATATTCTTCCTGAACTCCTTGCTTTCTTTGTTATCCTTGAATGTTGTCAATTTAATCTCTGGTGCCTGTGTCTCTTCTGAAACCAGCTTTGTGGAGTCTAGCTTGCAAGATCTTGCGTATTACCTTGCTAGTATGTGAAACGAGTGCAATTGTTCAATAATTTGAGCAATCATTAGCACTACACATTTTGGAAAGCGGAATATAAATTGACCTTTTCCAGTTTTCTGGTCACTATTGTGTTTTCCATATTTGCTTGTAAACACCAAGCACAATATTTCCATCCCTCTTGCAGCCTTACTGATAGTAAGGCTTTCTAGGGCACATTTGACTTCAGTCTCCAGAATATGTTGCTCCAAATTAGAGAACATGTCATCTTATGTATCGTGATGTCAGGATCCTTCTTATATGGGTTTTCTTAGTATCTTCTGCTTCTGTAAAGTCCTTCTCATCTTTAAAACAGAATTCTCCACCAAACAGCTCGAGCGGACCACTGAATGAAGTTTTTAGTGCAGTTACAGTATATTAGCCGCTATTCGTCACTAAGACTTCTTCAGAAACAGATTTAATCTGGTCCTCTCGTTATTTGGTGGAGAATTCTGGTTTTGAGTTTTTTCTATCTTCACGTTTGCCTGGTTGCACTGTTTTTGTTTTAGTTCCTTTTCATCTTTGTCTTTTTATCAAGCCCATTTTTATCTTTTTTGTCTTCCTTGATGTCACCAATCTTCTTGACATAGTTTTTGTCCTTCCCTTAATATTGTCAGCCTCTTCAAATTCTTTTTCACTGCTTATTAAAATATGTCTTATCTCTCCTTGCTAGTCTCTGAATTCATTTTGGCATATTTCCCTATCTCATACTCTCATCTGTCCAGATTGCTACAGAATGTCCAGATTTTTGGCTCATATTTTTTGGTCTGTTCTTCATAAAATTTGTGGTTTTCTGGCAAATCACCGGGATGATTGAGGAGTGAAATCACTAAATAATGACATACATTTGAGTTTTAGACTTCAAATCCTTCAGAAAATGTATGTTAAAATAAACCCTGTTACTCTAGCAACTAAGTGTAATATTTAAAATATGTCCATATTTTTGGGCCTTTGTCCCCCATTTTGTCAGGCTTTGTCCAGATTTCTAGCACTTAGAAATTGAGAGGTATACATTATCGCCATTTCTATTCACATTTCTTCAGCCACTTGTAAAGTCATATTGCCTTTTTAATCTTCTTTTTATTTGACAGATGTCATTATTTGCACATTGTAATACCCCCACTGACTACCAACCATCAGCTCCCTGACATTGATTGGCCTATTTGCTCCTCACAGAGCAAAAGCTGTTCCCATCCCTTTCATTCCATGTGAAGTGGGAGCCATCATCTTGGCAGCTTTTAAGGCATTTATGTTGTTGTATCTTGTTGTTGTATCTTTCAGCTTTTCCTGGTTATGGGTCACCACAGCGGAACTCCGGTCCGCTAATGATTGGCAGTAGATTTTTATGTACCGAGTTGCCAGCTCTGACGCACAACCTTCAAAGAAGGTATGCCCATTCACGCATGTCTCCACACAGAGTATGCTTTAGCTGAGAATCAAACAGGACAACGTCTTACTGTGAGGTGACTACGCTACTGCAGCACCACCATCGCAGTTTTTAAGGCATTTATGTTAAGCTCCATAATTCCCTGAGTATCACATCACCACAAAGATGTCACCTAAACCCTTAACATAGAGGTGTTCCTGCTCCCTGACATACGTCTACAAGAACTACTACATTAGCTTGTATGGGTCCCCAAGTTCCCCCCAGCCTGTTCTCAGGGGATAAGCTTATACATCTCCACTGGATTGCCAGGTCACCACAGGAGGAAGGAGTTACCTCCATCTCAGGAGTGTGTGTGCTGACATAAGTTGCAAATCTCTTGCCCACCCTTCCCAACTCTTCCAGTTTTCAAACTGCTAATCACTCTTGGGTTATCTGGGTTGCAATCAAGACTTTATATCTCTGCAGCACAACAGCCAGGGCTTATTTGGAGATTCTTTAATGACACCTCCTGGACAAATAACTGTACATAGTTCTATAGGTACTCTATCCTCTAGGTCTAATCCCTTTTATTCATATTGATTGATTGCCAACTCTTTCATCAAGTGCCAGTAGATCAAAACACACAAACACACACATACAACTGAACAACTTTCAGTGAACCTCAAAGGCAATTTTTTTTTGCAGGGAGACAAGCCAGCCTACATCCCCTATTTGGGAGCAGACCAAAACTTGTCTATACCTACTCAGAGGTCACATGACAGTGGAGAAAAAGATAAATCCACAATAGGAGAAAATTGTTTCATCCAAATTAGTGTCTCGGGTGCCTGATAAAGCTGGCAGAGGACAAAGAGAGTATGTATATAGGACTTCCAAGATGACTACATATTGAGCAGAAGCTTAATTCTTGCTCTTCCAGTGTGAAAACATAAACCTAGCAGAGAAAGCCAGTGGACATAGGTTCTGGGTAAATTTCAGTAACTGGCTAGTAAGAGTATTGCCTGGATGCCAGAAAGAAAGAAGACTTGAAGGAAAATCAGCTTTAAAAGGTGATGAAGAAACACTGACTGAGAAAAGTATTGCAGCTCTTCAGCAAAAAGTAGTATAAGCTCCAGACCTGACTTCCAGTAACCTAGAGGAAAGTATAAGGCAACTGCACACAGACCTGATTAAAATAAACAAAACACTGATGGACTATATCAACTCAAACAATAAAAGGCTGGAAAAAATGGAAGAAGCTTTAAACAGATATTCAGATAAGGTGATAAAACTGCAAAACTCAGAAGTTGAAATGAAGAAAAGGCTGGCTGAACATGAGACCACACAAGAAGGAATGTTACAAAAACTAATAGAACTACAGGACAGAACATGTAGGGAAAACCTGAGATTTTCTGCTGTACCAGAGAAGCTGGAAGGAACAAACTGTATTAATTTTAAGAAAACACAAATAAGCAAATGGACTGGTATTCCACAACACAGATTGTTAACTGAAAGGGCACATTATTTGTATGCTCCAAACCCCGCTATAAGAAAGCAACCTGGAACTTTAATAGTAAAGGTGCAATATTACCAGCAGAAGGAGTAGATTCTGACAAAACTATGGTAGAAGGGCAAAGTACTAAAAGTGGGAGAGACACCAGAGTGTTTGTGGAGAATCACTTCTCATTGTACACCAAGAAAAAGAGGAGTACATTTATTTCATTATTCAGGGAATATCAAGAAGCAGGTTTGAGAGTCAAACTGCTGTACCTAGCTATCTTCAAAATATTTTCCTTGGAGAGACAAAATCATTTTTTAATGAAGTACATGCTAAGGAAGAAATACAAAAGTCTGTCCAACAAAAAGTGAGCTGTGAAACAGAAAAAGATCCGGCTTCTGTTCTTCTAGTAATAGAAACCACAGAGAGAGAGAGTACCAGTGAAACCTTTTCTAATGTTTTAAGAGAAAATGTGTGAGAGAAGGAAAAAAGCACAATAGTCTACTAGAATCACTGAGAGTACATTGGAAATTAAACAGAGACAGGATTTGGGAGATGGAGATGAACAGGAATAAGACCAGTAACTTGGAAACTGAAAAATGTGGGATTACAAAGCAATAATTGTATTTGTGAAACAGGACAGAATAAGAAAACCTGGACATATTGGACTTTTTTTTGGACTTGTTAAACTTGTAGGGGACTCTAAAGCATATCTTCTAATTCATGTCATTAATGTTCAGAAAAATACACAGGAGAGGGGAAGATGAGGGAAAAAGTTAACTGTAAGTAAAACACTTTCTTTCTTAATGGTACTATTTTAATAGTGCATGATTTTCTTTGCATTTTATATAGTAAAGTGTTCGCAGTTATTTTAAGTGCAATGGAGATGCTAATGTAAATATGTCCTCCTTTTTTTCTTTTTCTTCTTTTCTTCCTTCCTTCTTCACTCTTTCCCCTTGTTCAGTTTTAAGGAATGTAGGCATTTCAATGAAAAAATAATAAAATCTGGTTAAAAGAGTATGAGAAAAGAAATATTAGTGTGTTTTTTCTTACTCTTGCTTAGGGGAATGACTGGGTTAAGGCCCTTAACTTAATCTAGTAACAATTGTTAATGAAAACAAGTAAATTGATAAAGAATATTACATATTATAAGTATTTTTCTAATAAACAAATATATGCTTGGCATTTTTCTGTCTGGTTCTCATGTCTCTAGGAGTCAATCTGATAAAGAGAAATGACTTGGATAAAATGTTTTTCGAAAGTAGTCAAATTTTTTCCCAGCTGAGAGAGCTATAAAGATAAGACACAGCCATACAGCACTTAGTAGAAGCAAAGGCTGTACCATATGCCTTAGCATGGATAGCCTTTCTTTTAGGTTATCTCAAGTCTTTATGTGTGGCTATCAGTTTAAAACATTTGTTCCTATTAAAAGGGCAAAACTTCAATATTTGAAGTTGGACATAGCTTTGTGAGTTATTACCAAGTTAATAGGTTTTAGGCGGTATTGGGTGTGTATGTTTTTTTTTTTTTTTTTTTTGAGGGCTATCAATAAAACAAAAAGGCTCAAATGCAGATGAAGAAACAACTGTATAAAAGATTAACGTGCCAAACAGTAACACAAAAGCTGGAACTAGACAATTAACAAGAGAGCTATTATACATAAGAGGAGGGAAAACAATATTTTAAGAATGTGATACTTTCTGTAATGTCTTTAAACATTAATGGTCTCAAAGATAAACACAAAAAAGAATGATTAGTGAACTGTATTAAAATGTATAGTGCAAACAGCTGTGCTACAGGAGACACACTTGGAAAGAACTGAACATGTGAATTTGACAAAGAAAGGTGTTCAGGATGGCTAGTCAACAGAATACCTGCAGCAAAGGAAAAGAGGAGTACTTGTATTCATTGCAAGAGGAGCTCCAATAATGATAGGAGAGGATAAAAAAGATAATAATGGTAGGTTTGTAGTATTGAGGGGCTACTGGCAAGGGAGAAGGATTACAGTGGCATGTGTTTACATATTTCACTGAAAACTGCAATAATGGAGCTTAAGAAAATTCTGGGAGAAATAATCAGCTGTCAGCAAGGAATAATACTTGTAGACAGGGACTGGAATTGTATTTATTTTACATTTGTTTACCAGGAAAATCTGACTGGACACAGGTTCATTTTCAGCAGAGGCCCAGGGAGAAAAGCTCCAGTTAAAATGCATATGTTTACATAAAAATCACATAAAATGCAAAAGTACATAAAGTAAAATGCAAAGTACATTAAAATAAAATGGAATGCAGCAGTACATAAAATAGACAATATGCATATCAGTAAGACTTTTTGTCTGTGGATAGCTAGCTGTTAGATAGCAGATGTTGTACAGCACATAGCAATAAAGAAAATAATTTTAGAACACAGGTTCATAGGTTGGTACTAGGCTATCAGCCCTAGGGCCTATACAAGCCTAGCCATAACAATTCCCTGGCTATTTCTTCCCACATTATTTACTTTCCTGGACCCCTGTCTAGCAGGGCGACTGACGTGATCCCTGGGGTGAATTTCCTTTCTCCCATCCAATTGTCAAGGTTCCTCTTGAAGAGGTCTAAAGAGGCACTCTGCTTGACATGTATGGGCAATCTATTCCAGAGTCTGGGGAGTCTCTGGGTCAAGAACCTATCCCTCCAGCATGTTTTGTTTATTGTGATGACAAGGTTTAGATCCCTGGAGCGTGTAGCTCTGAGGATTGGGATTTCTTTAAGTGTAGCATGTCCAACAGCTCTGGGTTTGACATGGCCTTGTATGTTAAGCAGAGATAGCCTCTGAGTCAGAGTATAGCTGGAGTTTTAAGGCGATCAGCGTAGGGCATCTGCTTTAGGCCTGTGATTCTTTTAGTGAGGTATTTCTGAGGCCTTTCCAGTTGTTGCAGATGTCTTGAGAGGTACATACCAAATGGGGCATTGTATTCTATAATGGGTCTAATGAGGGATGAGTACAGTGGGACAATGACCTCCTTCTTTCTGGATGAAAAGCCCTTCGTGATGAGGTGTGCCACACAGAAGGATTTCCTGACTGTTGTGGCGATGTGGTTATCGAAGGTGAGACCACTGTCCACCTGTGTCCCTAGGTCTCTTATCACACTTTCTGTGTTTAGTGTACTGCCACCTATATGGTAATTCATGGATACATGTTTTTTCCCAAAGGGGATAACAATACATTTCTTGGCATTGAGCTTGAGCCCATGGCTCTGGCACCAAGCATCTGTTTCTGTAAGGCCCTTTTGTAGAGTATCCACATCATTTGGGGATTCAATAATGGCTCCCAGTTTGCAGTCATCTGCAAACTTTGTAGTCCCTTAGTGTTGACCTGTACTTCAGAGAAGTAGATGCCAAACAAGAGCGGCCCCAGGATTGAACCCTGAGGTACTCCACTTGTCACTTGTCTGGAGCTGGATTTGGAGTCGGCTACTTTTACAGTGTGGGTTCTATCAGTAAGCCATTTAGCAACCCATTGGGTGACATAGGGATTAATGCCCAACTTAGTAAGTTTATCTATGATTCCAGAGTGGGGATGGTGTCAAAGGCCTTGGCAAGGTCTAGATAGGCTGTGTGGACCACCTTACCCTTGTCCATGGCTCTGGAGACTGATTCAAAGAAGTCAATCAGGTTCAGGAGACAAGATCGGCCCTTCACAAACCCAAACTGGGTGGGGTCCAGTGTTTGAAGGTTGCCAATGTCTTTGTTTATAAGTTCCATGATAATACACTCCATGGTCTTGCAGATAAGGCTTGTAAGACTGATGGGATCCAAGGTGGATCCCCTTGTGGATTGGGATAACTGTAGCTCTGCGCCACTCAGTGGGCACGAAACCTGAGGTGAGGCTATGATTAAACATGACACTTAGATGATGTGCCAGTTCATATTGTAGTTCATGTAGTACACAACCCAGGATGTCATCTGGTCACATGGATGCTGTATTCTTGGCTTTAGAGAGTGCATTTTGTACCTGTGTGGCCGTTATTACTGGAATTTGGCAATCTTCCGGTATTGAGATGGGCCATTTAGGGGTGAGAGGGGTGAAGTTGGCACTGAATCGATCTGCCAGGATATTGGCAATATCCTTTGGATCAGTATATTTAATGCCATTCTGTTTTAGCTCAGAGCAGATCTGAGCATTGCCATTTAGATTCTTGACATAGTTATAGAATGCTTTGTGGTTGTCTTTGGAATAATTTTATTTAGCTTTGGAGGATTTTATGAGGCATCTCAGTTTCTTACTGAGGCTAGTAAGGGAGTTTTTGCATCCTGGGATTTTCCTCTTTTCTGCAAAAGTTTCTTCCTTTTGTTGTAAAGTTTGTTTATGGCAGGGGACCACCAGATTGGCTTCCTTTTTTGGATGAGAGCATTTTGGTTCTATTTGGGATGTTCATGCATGAGTGGATGTGCATTCAGCAGTTGAACTTTCAGTTCCCTTCTGCATGGGTGTTATGAAGTTTGTCACTTCTGACTTGAGTAGCATGAAGTTGGCTTTGGAGAAGTTTTTATGGTGGTTTCTTTACTGGGGTGGGGGTGGGATGTGGATGTTAAGGGTGATTAGCTTATGGTCAGACCTGACATGTTGGTAATGACCAGGTCTAGGATATTGGAGCCCTGGTGGGACTATGGATTAGTTGATCCAGGGCAAAAGGTGTTGGGACATGAGTAGTTTTCCCAGTTAATGGCAGGGTAGTTAAAATCACCCAGTATTAGGGTGTTTGGTTCTATCTTAATATTTTCCAGTATGTTTAGACAGGTGTAGTGAGAATCTTGGGGTATGGTGGGACAATTTGGATTGCAGTCTTACCTAGTGTTAGTTGCACTTGGAGAATTTCAGACACATTGTGTTGGCCAACTAGCCTGGTGGTGTGAATATCCTTGGTGAATATTGACACTCCTCCACATTTAGTGTTTCGGTCCTGATTTGGTGGCCGAAAAGTGTGGTAAAAGTTGTAGCCTTGCTCTCTGGAGCCTTGAACCAGGTCTCAGTTACTGCACAGATATCGATGTTCTCCATTTTTAGGAGTGCCTTGAGTAGCATTACCTTCAGATTTTGCATGCTTGTACCCATTACGGTGGTGGTTTTGTCCTTTGAAGTTTGCCTAAAAAAGGCACTATAGGGAGCCTTAGCCAGTAACCTGAATCCCAGGGGCGACAGGTGCAGACCATCTCTGGCAAAGCATCGTGGTCTGTCAATCATGTCATCCCAGGCAGACAGATACTGGATCCCCTTTGAATGACACCATAAGCCAATTGTTGAAGTCAATCATTTTATCCTTATATTGTGGTATCATTCTGGGCGAAGGCAGGATGCTACTCAGGGCTAGGGTCATACCTGCCTGGGCCACATGATCTGAGAGCCCTTCCATGTCTCTTTTCATGTAGTCCAGGGAGGTACATCTCAAGTCATTCACTCCAACATGGACAATGACAGAGTCAGGATCCTGGCACCCGACAGGCAGCTGACTGTAATTTTCTCCTTATTCAACCTGGTGAGAGGGACATCAGTGTGCCGGACTATAGAGTCACCTATGACTAAAGTATTAGGTACATTGTCTTGCCTTAGGGGCTGTTGCTGGGTGGCACACTGGTGTTGTGAACTATGTGACACATTGGTTGTGATTGGTGTTTGTTTGCGTTTCAGCTTCAGAGGTCTTTGTTGCTTGGGCAGGTTACAGTTAAGGGCCTCTGCATATGTGGATTTAGTGTTGCTATATGTGGGTGTTGGTGGTGCGGGTTTAGAAGGGCTATGTGTTGCTTGAGATGTAGTGTGGGTGTTAACCTTCTCCTCTTGACTGTTTAGCACAATCTTGGGTGGAAGAGCTTTGCTTCCATTTTGGCTATGTAAGTGCATCTCTCACAGGTTGTAGTGTTGGGTGGTAGGAGGAGAGGGTTGTCTGTGTACATGAGGCAATTGCTGCATTGCCCCAGTATGCCCAGATTCACCAGGTGGACAGGAGAAATCACCGGAAGCTGACCCTTGGACATGCTTGGTTTGGGACTTTTTTTTTGCTGTTTCCTTAGCAAGGTACTTTGCAATTATAGGCTGTTTAGTGCCTACTATTAATTTCTCCTTGTTAACAAGGAGAGTTCAGTGTTTGTATGAGTTTAAGGCTTCCTAGTGCTTTCCACATGGTACATAAGAAGATAATCTAGATTTTTTATACAATGTTATTAATAGCATAGTAATACTGTTTAGGCTGGTCATTGCTGTAACAGTATTTGGTGGTGTGAATGGTATGATAGTCCTGTATTGGAGGTATAGCTATAGGAGTCAGTCAGAAAAGAGTAAGAAAAAGGGGTAAGAGAGTATCTTAGCTGAGATGATGTGGTTAGTTTAGCTGTTACTAAGTAGCATCATCCCCGAGTACTTGACCAAGAATGAATTGGAGAAGTGAGGCAGAGTTGACTAGTAAACTACTGTTTAGAGAATAAGATACAGCAGGGTTTCTAGTTGGTTAGATGGGTAGAAAATCTGGATTAGTGGTTCTATATATGAAAATGTATGGATTAGTACTTAGAATAGTGAAGGTAAGTAGTGGGCATATAAGTGTTAAGATGGGAACAACTTGTCATTTAATAGTTTATCCTGCAACAGTGAAGATGTGTCTGAGGCAGGCCAGAAGGGGAAATATAACAAAGGAGAGTAGATTTTTGAAGAAATTTATGAAACTATTTGGCATGGAAGATATAAATTCAGTACTAGGAGATCACATTGAATTTACATATTATTCACTGAGATACGCAAACTGGGATAGGCTACACAAAATGTACATTTCACAGGAACATATGCATTTAACTGAAGGTCTTGATATGCACCCAATAACTATTTCAGATCATGTGCCAATAATAACTAAAATAAAAACACAGGGTAATGTGTGTTGAAAAGAGAGGAATTTAAGGAATGGGTAGTGGAAATTATTCAGGAGCTATTCGAGAAGATAGAAATTTATTCTGAAAATATAGCTAGGGAATAAAATAAAATTAAAGTGGAGTTTAAAAATAAGATTTAAATAAAAGAGAGAGAGATATGGTTAAGAAGTAATAAGAATTATTTGGAGGGACTGATAAATGTGAAAGTATTGCAAAATAGGGGAATCCCAAACAACAAGAGAAGCAATTGCAGAATGCTAAACAAAAAATAAGGGGTTACTTTGATAATATGCATAAGTTTATAAAGAGTGCTGTTAAGTAACTGTTTTTGATAATAACCGTAAAGCACAAAAACTTTTAGCATAACGGCTCAGTCAATAGAAACTAGAAAAGGCTGTCAACAAGCTTAGGGAGGCTATAACAATGAAGATAACAAGAGATCCTGTAGAAGTATTAGAAATATTTCAGAAATTCTGTGAAAGTTTGTATAAAGCAGTGAAATATGGAAATCAAGAAAACGTACAAATGCTTATGGAAAGATTAAATATGCCAAGATTAGAGGTAGATGAGACTCAATTAGGATAGGAGGAGATGGGATAAAAATGATGATGTATAACCCATCTACAGGAAAGTCCCCAGGAATAGATGGTATTCCTGTGTATGTCTGGATGCTAGGAGGGAAAAAATGATAATATCTGGAAGATTTTAATAGCATTTTAAGAGGAGGAGAGGTACCAACCTCCTGGATGAACATGGTGGTAGCTGTAGTACCTAAAGAGGGTAAAGATCCATACGATCCAGCTTATACAGGCCCATTTCAATACTAAACAATGATTATAAAGTGTTTATGTTTATAATGGATAAAAGAATGGGGAATGTAATGCTAAAATTGACAGATATGGATCAATGTGTTTTTTTTTGGGGGGGGGGGGCAAACATTTGACAACATTAACAGAACAGTTATGATCCAGAGGGAAGCAGAATGTAAGAAAATACCACTGTTGTTAGTAGGTCTTAATGTACAGAAACCATTTGGCAGAGTAAGCTAGGACTTTAAGAGCAGGACAATGGAAGCATTTGCATTAACAAATAAAATTATAAGGCTGATGAGGCGGATATAGGAGGAATTGGAGCCTAAAATTAAAGTGGGTGTGGTCCTCTCTGATAATTTCTGCTTTAGCAGAGGAACCAGGCTGGGGTGTCTGCTTTCCCCTTTTATTTGCATTATATTTAGAACCACTAGCAAAGAAAATAAGGGACTTAGAAGTTCAAGGATATAATTGGTATGGTAGTCAAGAAAAGCCGGTTCTATTTGCAGATGATGTTATTTTATACCTAACAAAACCAGAACGAGACATTGCAGTGTTGTGGAACATTTTCAGACAGTTTCATAACTTTTTGGGATACAAAATTAGTGAAGCTAAAACAAAGGCAATAGTGGTAAATTATGTACCCACACACAAATTGGTTCAGCAATATCCATACTTATGGGGATATGATAAAATTAAGTATTTGAGAGTATGGATTAAAAAATCATTCTGGTGTGGCAGTTTTTAGATTTTGGCACGAGAAGGGGTTAGTTTTACAAGAAGGCCATGGGTTTGCTTAACTGTGACAGCAAAAAAGTAAAATATGAGAGCATAATCTCCTAATGGATAGAGATGGGTAGGAAAGGATCCAAGTTCTGATTTAGGTGTACTGTTCTGGGGTAATGGTAAACAGTATATCATTTTTGTAGTCATTAGCAAACTTAGTGGTTTATTATTTTTTATAGGTGTCTGTAATGTTTCTGGCATGATTTTTTGTCTCTTTCTAAAACAGTTTTGGTTTGCTTGTGAGTATTTATTGCTTTTCCCTTAAGCATTATTCCTTGGCACTACTGGTGGCTATACTAGCTGTCTTTCTATTATCCAAGTATAATTGATGTAGCTGATCCTTAATGATGTTTTTAATTTTTCCAGGCAGCATCTCTTTGTTTATTTTTTATATCTTCTGTTGGCCATTTTTGAACTCTTAGGCTTGTTCTAGCAAGAAGAAAGAGGGCTTCTTCTATATGTGAGAGGGCGTTGATAAAGTATGAGTGAGCATAGGGCCAGATTGGGTATATATGGAAGATCAGTCAATATTGCTAAAGTAGGTATGTAGTTGTGGTATTTTAAATTGGGGAAAAGGTCTGCTTGTAATTATTTGTGGGGCTTATTTAGTCTTAAAAGACCACTTAGAGGTTACTGGGCAGTGATAGCTAATGATATTGGGCTGCACTTCTATATGAAAAGTTTGGGCTAAATGTTAATATAAGACTATTTATAATTTTAACAAAACATATACCATAAAACATTTTAACATATAATTTTAACATAATATGCACTTACATAAAACTGCAGTACACACTATAACTGGTACACAGTCAATAGCGTGGTTCAACATGGATCATGCTGACATAGTGACACACTGCTTCTATGAATCATGCAATACCTTGTGTAGCACATACATACTATATGCACTAAACAGGCTTTCTAGGTGCATGCAGCATGCCTCCAACCACACATGGCATTTCAGAATAATGCACTGTAAAGTACATTACTTTTGAAATGCTGCATGTGTCAGTGACTGTAAGAAAAACTGCATGTGGTGATAACTGTCAACAGTAGCACTATTTTGGCCATGCAGGATGACACTGCAATGGATGTAGTTTGATCTGGGCAGACAGAGTATCACAAAGCCAGGACATACAGGACACACACACACACACACACACACACACACACACACACACACACACACACACAGACAATTACCTGCTGCATAAGTGTGATAATGTAAGCTAATCTTGGATACTGCACAGACCTAAAATGTCCAGCAGTGCAGCTGCATCCATTAAAGTATACAAAAGGGGTCTTTTAAATCGGAATTTAAAAATGAGTAGTTAGTGTGAAAAATAGTCAGTAAAACCACCCATGAAGATTGCACTACTGAAAATCAGTAACCAGGCATCTCTCAATTTATTATGGGCACCACTTCTCTTTATTGGAATATTACAGACCCTCACCAGCATTTTCATTCTACTATTAGGACTTCTTCCAAAGAAGTCCCAATAACAGTACAAAAATGCTGGTGTGTGTTGTGGCATTAAAATTGGTTTGCGATATTCCAATAAACAGAACTGGTGTACGTAACTGGTTACTGACTTTCGGTAATGCAGTCTTCATGGATGGTTTTACTGATGCTTTTAAATTGGGAATGGGATGTCATAGAAAGTCAGGTATGCACCATGTTTCTGTTGCTCCCTGCTGAGAACCTCAGTCCTACAATCCACTTTTCTACAACCTCATGTTCAGCATGCAACAATTAAATAAGCAGAGCACTGTTGCACATTTCCCTCTGTAGTCATTGGCAAGAGTGATTCCTTGCCCATGCCTGCATATGTACTACATTTATATATATTTTAATGAGGGGGTTCATTTGAGTACTATCTTTGGCAGGATAATTGCAGTGTTAAAGCTATGCGTGGGTAGTGACTGTGGCTGTAGCAGCAGGTTAGACTGCACAATTGGAGGTCTGTGTAAACTGGTGGGGTCCTTCTACCTCACAAATATATGCATTCATTTGATTTTTGTATAGTTTGCCATGATGCTATTAAATATCTCTGCAATGCTAAACAAATCACCAACATGTAAGGGGACTTGGTCTTTTATCTCTCATAACAGCAACTCCTGGTATTTGCTTTTAGTCCCCTATTTTATGCATTTAGGACAAGCTGGTATGTAGTTGCTGCTACCTTTCGGAATCACAAATTCATTAACATTGCTGTTCTATATAGTTAAGAACATGTACTGTAGCTTACCTAATTGTATAGTCATTTTTAAGAATTGCAAGGAGCTTAGTTATGCATTTCTAATGTGTATTCGTCCCACTCAATGGCATACAATGTTTATGGATCCTGCTCCATAGTGTCTAGCACACTACTACTTCCCCTTATAAGAAATATTAGTGTATTATGGGGGAATCCAGACCAGTAGGTTGTTTGATTTCCATATAAGAACTTAGTTTCTTAGGATCATGGGATCAATTTGGAGAGGGTGCTTGCTTCAGACAGGGGGTAGGGGCTGCAAGACAAATCTGTCATTACACCTTGTCTTACTTATTTGCTGGAGTAGATTTAGATCTCTGGCCCTAGTGTTATTAGGGCTGTTTGATTTATGGAGGTATAATAGTTCTTGGATCACTGGATCCTTTATAGCCTCATAAGCAAAACACAGACTTCCCCTAAGGAGTCTATATCATACTGAGATAAATCTTCCAGCCTTTCTGGGTAACACAGATGTTTTGAGCCCATGACCTTTTAAGTTACAAAACTCTGGGGTCTTTACAATTGCTTGAAATGCTTAGTAAGGTACATCCCAAAAGGAGGTGTTGTATTCAGTGATTGGTCTAATTAGTGTGAAGTACAAGAAAATGAAGACTTCTTTTAACTTAGAAGAAATATCTTTTGCTATGAACTGTGCAAGGTAAAATGATTCCCTAACAATTGTTACAGTGTGATGGTCAAATATTAGGGATTTATCCACCGAAGTACATAGGTTTCTCACTATCTTTTTATTTTGAAGTGCTGCATTATGCTTACTATAAGATGGAACTAGGGGATGTTTATGTTTACCAAATGCAACAATGTTGAACTTTTTGGAACTGAGTTTGAGTCATTTTTTGTACACCATCTATTGACAAATGTAAGCTCCTGTTGGAGTGCCTCTATGTCAGTGGGGGATTTGATACCAACTTCCAGCTTACAATCATTAGCAAACTTTGTTAACTACATATAGAGCCTCGTTTAATAAATGGAGATGTGAGAAATTGATACTGAAAAGCAGAGTTCCCAGCACAGACCACTGCGGAACTCCAGAGGTCACCATCATGCTTTTGGGGGATGCACTCCATACTCTTACTGTGAATCCTGTCAACAAGCCATTTGGCTGTACACCTAACCACGTACAGGTCAGTTTGGAGCTCTTTCAATTTTTTTATTGTACTTGCATGTGATATAGTATTAAATGCCTTGGCAAGGTCAAAATACACTATGTGAACAGCTTGACCACAGTCTATGGCCTGAGTATCTCTCTCAAAAGAAGTTCACTAGATTCATTATAAATGTATCCCTGAGTTTACCCCCCCCTCTCTCCCCAGACTCCATTCAGGAAATACCCTCAATCATAACTCTCCCAACTATTAGGGGAACGGGTCGTCAATGCATTTCCAAGGCCAAGAACACTGCATCGATGTCCTTGATAATATCTCAGGATGCCTCCTTAATACCATGAAACATGACCCATCAGGACAACTAGAATCACTGCTTGACTACAGTCTCCAAACTGGCTTTGTGTCAAATGAATGGAGGACTGCAACTGAGTTCTGGCTGCAAAAGGGCAGGCTGTCTAGACACTTATAGGTCTTCCTAGTTTCACATGCAAAACCATGTAAAGAATTATCATGTAAATGATAACCAGTGATATAGTAAACCATCAGACACTGAATCTAACCCGGTTTGGTTGCATCAAGGGCAGGTCATGTCCAATCAACCTGGTGGACTTCTTTGAGAAGGTAACCAAAGCAATGGGCAAGGGCAAATAGTGCATATTGCCTATCTGGATCTGTCCAAACTAAAATAATATCCTTTGGAAAGATGGGAACCCCTTGAAAACTACCACATTGACAATACACCCCTAAGGGTAGGCCCAGTAGTCAGAAATTTGGGAATGCATGTAGACAATAACTTGGCCTTTGACCATGATGTGATTACTGTAGCAAGGAGATCATTCTATGTTGTGCAACATATATGCAAGGGTATGGCATCAAGGTCCACGGATGTCTTTGTTTCACTATACTCAGCCCTCTTCAGACCAATCATGGAGTACAACACCCCCTTCTGTATTTATCTGACCATGCATATGCAACAACTGGGTCATCCACAGTGGTTTTTCACAAAAATGAATGCAGGCTGCAAACATGTCCTACATGGACCACTTCAAATCCCTATCCCTGTACTCAGTCTTCTACAGACCGCTGAGGGGCAAGCTATGCCTGGGCTGCAAAGCATTCTCTGATCCTGCTCCAATGGACTTGTCACACATCTGCAAAACAAATAGCATCAGAATTACTTGATATAAGAACCTAAACCTTATCTGTTACATAAATAGGATAGGTTGGAAGGACAGGTATTTGTCTCAGAGGCTACCCCCCCACCCCCAGAATGGGCTTTCCATCCATGTGAATTAGAGTTCTTCCCTAACCTAATTCAAGCATAACTTGGACCAGGATGGGGAATTGAAAATTTAATCCTGGTATGGTATCTAGGTCTTTAATAGACAGAGGCAGCTTGTAAATGCTTGACCACATATGCCCAACCCTGCATACACCCCTTAAAATAACCCTAGTGTATCAAACTTTGTTTGCTGCATATGGGAAACATGGCTAGGTCATTAGTCTAGTAATCAGCTACTAACCTATGAACCAATTAGACAAGCTTGGCCCTTGACAAAGTCAAACTTCTGGGGCCAAGCCTGATAGGAGTTTTGATATCATAGTTAATTAGGTCAATTGGGATACATTCCATGGCTTTGCATCGTTACTGTACTCTTCAGAAATTTGATAAATAGTACACTATACAGGAGAAAAAAATGTGTAGCTTATTTACAAAACTCGGGTCAAATTGATTATGACTATTTTCCATTTTACCTCTTCTGGTGTTTTTTTTTTCATTTAATATTTAGAAATATTGTATATATTATGTACTGTAGGCTTGTTTAAAACATCAAACCAAGCTTTTAATATCTTTTAAGCTACTGCTAAGTTTTCAGATTTTGTCCTAAAATTATAAGTGTACTGTTTCAGTTAAGTTTTTCAACTGTAGGATATTTTACTGTATGTACATATGAGCATTTGCACTCTAACTTGCTGTTGTGACTGCATCTTGCTCCTGTCAGATTGCTCAATATTTATAAATAGGGGTAAAGGAGTTTCTTAGCTTCTGATTAGCTATATGGTTTCATCCATGATATAATTAAGCAGTATGTAACAATTCTGAGTATTGCAGAATTTATCCACTTCTGTTGTGATTTCGTCATGAGTATAAAACCCAAGTGGCCAAAAGAAAAGCAGCTAGGGGTAAACCTGCATTACCCACACCTTATTTATTTAGGTATACCCATACCATACACATTATTACTGTACAACAACATTTTTAAAAAATGTTTTTCTACCCTGTTAAAATAATGATTTTGTACTACAGAACTTACTTTCTGTTCCCTCTCTTCCTGTTAAGTGTAGGACTCCTTAGTAATTTATTGCATGTGCATATATCCACGTGTAACTTCTCAGACTCCATCAAGGCACGACTAAAGAAGACTTTTTTAATAGGATACATGTATTTTTCTTTTGCATCTAGGCTATTATGTTGCATCTACTTTGGAAGCTCGAACTTTCAAACTTTGAACTTCATATGGTCGAGACCATAACATCAAAGTTTTGAAAGTATGTAACTTTAATGAAAAAAAATAAAAACATTTTTTTATGTTTATGCAGGGGAGAAAGCCCTCTGCACCCCCTACACCCCCTGATAATTAAATATACCAATTCTGAGATCACACTACAATGAAGAGAATGGTAAATTTCCTGTTCTGTGCTGTACGTCAATCTCCATTTAAACCATTTGAAGTTTCAAAACTTTCATCTTACAGTGTCAACCATATGAAGTTCAAAGTTTTGAAACTTTGAGCTTACAAAGTAGACCTGTTGGGATATGTCTGTATGTGTTGGTGGGTTGAATTTCTACTGGGACACTATTTATTTAGTGTCAAAGAAAAATGTCACAGTAAGGTTTTATTTATTTATTTTTTGCTGGACTTACTCCCATGAGAATTGTTCAGTTTACAATGAGCACATATAAGTGAACAGCCAATCAGTGTTCACATTTATGATTACTAGTTCACTTTCATTTTGTGACAGTGAATAACTGTGATGGGACTGTTATTCTTAATGTATACTATTGTGGGAAAGATTTAATAAACTGATGTTGATATAAAAATAACTAGTTTTCACTTTCACTGTACGTTACCTGTTAGTCTTTTATACTTTTTCTTAACCCAGTGTTCAACTAACATTTAGTTCCATATATTTTAAATGGTAGGATTATAAGAGGCATTACCATTTCATCAACATATGTCCCCATATACACAAAACAGACAAGACCAATGACTGTAATTTAGGAATTTGAAGACTGTGGGAGGATTCTTCTTTTAGAGTCAGGAATAATGCCCCTTCCTGCTTTCACTGAGTATTTCTTGCATCCATTGACTTCTTTTCCTCATCTGAGATTCCTGTTTGTCAGAAAAATGATATCTATTTGCTTAGAGCGAGGCAGAAGAGTGTTACACTCTTGTCCATCATTAGAAGTACAAACAAGAAACAATGAAAAAGGTTTCCTTTAGCAATAAATGTTTCAACTTGTCTTTCAGGCTGCCACAGAGGAATACATTTTTCTTTTTTCTCTTGCTTTTCCATGGAGGCAAGCTGATACTAGGGCAATAATAGAAAGAACACTGGTTTCTTCAAGGATAGAAGTTAATGATTTCTGAAAGTATCCAAGTAGTTTCCATACCTGGGAGAAGGGAATAAAGATAAAAAAGAAAAGACACCAGTTACTGTAAGTCAAAGCACAGGCAATAACGTGTTTCAACATGGATAACCTAATTTCCAGGTTAACCAGGACCTCTATTAGCCGCTGTCTATTTGGCACAAATGCTCTTATTAGTAGGGTTAAACATCATTATTTAAAGATATACATAGTTGTGTATTTGCATTAAGTTAATAGGTTATGGGATGTGTTCTGAGGGTCTTTTTATTAAAACAGAAAGTCTTGTAAAATGTGACAGAGTTTCTAATGTTAATGATAAGAAAAAATGTATAAATAAGTAACCTCATAAACATTATTGGGTGCATGTATCACAAAAGCTGGAATTAGACATTTAAAAAAGCTGACACATATAATAAGTGAGAATAATGCCTTCTAACCATAATGGCAACACTTTCCATTTTATCTTGGAATGTGAATGGTCTCACAGATACAGACAAATAGGAAAGAATACTTAATTACATTAAGAAATGCAGAGTGCAACTAACAATGTTACAGGAGGCACATTTAGAAAGACATGAGCGTATGAATTTGATAAAGAAAAAATTTCGGGACTGATATTTTGTGGAATATCAGAGACAAGGGAAAAGAGAAGTACTTATATTAATTGCTAGAGGAGTTTCAGCAGTGATAGAAGAGGAAAACAGGATAAGAATGGCAGATTTGTAGTAGTAACAAGCTGCTGACAAGTGATGAGGATTACATTGACATGTATTTATATTCCACCTATAACTGCTATTTTGGAGATTTAAAAAAATTGAGAGGAATAATCAGCTTTCAGCAGGGAATGTTATTTATACGTGGGGACTGGAATCTGATTTGTAACAATGATGATATATCTGAGGAGCCTAGAAGGAAAATATAACAAAAGAGGATAGATTTCTAAAAACATTTATGAAAATATTTGATATGAAAGACATGAATTCAGTAGCAGAAACCCAGAGATACAGAATATTATTCCCCAATTTATAATAACTGGGCTAGACCTGATAGAGGTTATATTTCACAGGAACATGTGCATTTAATTGAGAACTTTGATAACACATCCAATAACTATCTCAGATCATGCAATAATTACTAAGATAAGATAAGATAAGATAAGATGTTGGGTAACAAAGTAAAGAGGAGAGGAATTTAAAAAACAGCGGAAATTATCTGGGAGTTATTAGGGAAGACAGAAAGTACTCCAGAAGTTATAGCAAGTCTGCAAGATAAAATGAAAGAGGAGTTTAAAAATACAGTAAGAAATAAAAGAAAGAGAGATCTGAGTAAAAAGTAATAAGAATTATTTAGACAAGTTGACAAACGTTAAAGTATTACAAAATAAGGAGAATCTCACAGAATAAGAGGAGGCACAATTGCAGAGCACTAAAGATAAAATAAGGAAGTACTTGGATAATATGTCTGAGTTTAGAAAGATTGCTGTTAAGGAACTGTTTTTTTTTTAAATATAATAACTCCAGAGCAAAAAAAAACTTTTGACACAAGGACTTAGGCAATAGAAAGTAGAAAGGGCTGTTGCCAAACTTAGGGAGACTATAAGAAGAAAAATAACTAGAGATCTTGTAGAGGTATCAGAAATATTTAGGACACTTTATGAAAATCTGAAAAACAGAGAAGTGGGGAAATCAAGAAAAAGCACAAATGAGAATTTTTATGGAACACTTAAATATGCCAAGGTTAGAGGTAGATGAGGCTCAACAACTAACGGTTAAGATCGGAGTATATGAGATAAAAATGGGGATGTATATCCAAGTTACAGGGAAATCACCATGAACATATGGTATTCCAGTGGAAGTTAGGAGGGAAGAAAGTGATACTTCTCTGAAGTCCAGGCCAACACGAAGGGACTCTGACTGACAAAGTTCGCAGACGATTGCAAGTTGGGAGCTATTATTAACTCCCCAAGTGATGTTGACACCCTGCAGAATGACCTCACTGAGACCGAGTGGTGTCAAAACTATGGCGTTAAGCTCAATGCCAAAAAATGTGTCATCATCCCCATGGGGAAAAACCCAGTTCCCATGAATTACCACATTGATGGTAGTCCACTGAACACAGAAGGTGTTATAAGAGATCTGGGAATACAGGTTGACAGCAGCCTCTCTTTTGATCACCACATTGCCACTGTGGTCAGAATGTCCTTCTATGTGGCACATCTCATTACTAAGGGTTTTGCATCCAGGAAGAAAGAGGTCCTTGTCTCCCTCTACTCTTCTCTCATTAGGCCAGTCATCGAGTGCAATGCCCCATTAGGCATGTACCTCACTAGACACCTGCAACAACTGGAGATGCTGCAAAAGTACCTCACAAAGAGGATCCTAGGCCTTAAACACTTGCCCTATATGGACAGACTCAAAAAACTCCAACTATTCTCTGTTTCACATCGCCTACTTAGAGGCAATCTCTGCTTGACTTACAAGCCATGTCTGACCCAGCTCTGTTAGAAATGCTACAGCTAAAGAAATACCAATCCCTCTTCAGCACATGCTCCAGACACCTCAACCTCATTACCACAATTAACAGAACATTCAGGAGGGACAGGTTCATAACCCAGAAACTGCCCATGCTATGGTATAGACTTCCCATACATGTCAAGCAGAGCACTTCGCTGACCCTCCAAGAGAAATCTTAATGAGAGGATGGGAAACAGAAAATTCACCCTGGGGATAACTCCAGTGGCTCTACTCGACAGAGGCACTGGAAGCTAAGGTCGGGTGGCACTATGCCAGGGAAATCCTATGGCCAGGCTTGTAAAGGCCCCAGGGCCATTAGCCTAGTACATACCTATGAACCTATAAAGATTTGGAAAGTTTTGTCTAACAGTAGTTTAAAAGGGGGTGGGGAGGCACCAACATCCTGGGGAAAAAAAGCAAGTGGTTGGCTAGAATAGTCTCCAGAACAGTATTTCTTCTTTCTGGTTGGTTATAATAACTAAATATGGTAAAGAATCATCTGATCCTTCTTCATATAGGCCCATTTCAATTGTAAACCATGGTTATAAAGTGCTTATGCCTATAGTGGCAAACGAATGGCAACAATGAAGCCAAAATTGAGAGATATGGATCAATGTGGTTTTATGGAGGAGGCAGAGATTTGACAACATTAACAGAACAATGATGATCCAGAGGGAAGCAGAATGTAAGTGGGTCTTGATGCAGAGAAAGCATTTGGCAGAGTAAGCCGAGAGTTTACAAGTTGCACAATGGAAGCATATGCATTTCTTGATTCAAAAATAAGATTAATTAGGAGGAGATATGAGGAATTGGAGGCAAAAATCAAAGTGAGAGGCTCCTCTCTGATAAGTTGCATCTGAAGAGAGGAACCAGGCAGGGGTGTCCTCTTACCCCTTTATTTGTGTTGTATTTACAACTACTGGCAAAGAAAATAAATTACTCAGAAATTTAAGGATCTAATTGGTATAATTCATGTGGTAATCAAGAAAGCTGATTTTATTTGCAGATAATATTATTCTCTACCTGATGGAACCACAGAAGGACATCTCAGGGTTCTGGAATATTTTGAGTCAATTCAGTTTTTTTGGGATATAAAATTAATGAAGATAAAAAAAAGGCTATGGCTATAAAGCATTCACCCACACATGAATTGGTATAGCAATACCCATATTATGGTGACATGTTAAAATAACGTATTTAGGAGCATGTATTAAAAAGGATTCAGTTATGGCAGCTAAGGTTATGTGAGAAGAGTCTAAACAAAAGATAATACAAAAACTGAAAAACTAGAAGCTCTTACCTATGGATATGGATAGCAAGATATAAGCAGTAAAAATGTTTTCAGTTCCTTTAGTTTTATAAACAGGTCAGGGCATATTTTTATTAAACAATTGATAAGTTGTGGACAGTAATTAATAAAGAGTTGAATTATTTTATTTGGGAGGGGAAGAGTCAAGTGGGATAATTTGATCCTCCCAACAGAACAAGGAGGCTGAGGATTATCTGACTTGAAGGGATATTTTAGAGCTACACAGTTAAGGCTCTTATACATAACACAAGCAGAAAGCTACAATTCAAAGTGGAAAGGGATGATGAAGCAGGGAGGTAATTCAAGAAATAAAGAAGGAATGGGATTTTAAAAAACAGGTCCTTGAGGAGAATAACAGCAGCATACAGAATATTATATAAATAAGAAGAAAGTGCACTAAGATCTAAACCTTCATGGGAATGGGGAAAGGAGATTCTGTTGATAGGGATAAGTGCAATTAAGGGTACAGAGAATAGACTAGGAGTCTGGCATTTACTGGAGGAATATGGCAAAGGAACCAAGTTATTGGGAACAAATAATTAGAGAAGGAAAGGTAATAGAATGGAAAGAGGTCAAGAAGCTATTTGGATTGCAGGCTAGTGATTGCCTTCCCTATTAGGGATGGATATGAGAGTATCGGCAAAGAGAAAGGGATAAGGGAATCCTAAATGAAAGACCTGCAATGGTTAATTTGTAATTGAATCTAGAAGATAAACTGCTGTTAAAAATGGATAAATTAGTAAGGCATATAAAATATTGCATGATAACTACAGGAATCAATCAGGTCAGAAAAGATTGAGAAAAGAGATTTGATATGCAATTGACAACGAAACAATGGGAGGACATATATATGGCTCCCAAATATGCAACAAAGTCTAGAAGATTCAGACTTTTTGCCTGGAAATATTTGCACAGATACGTTTATACCTAAAGAAGGCTCCAAATAATTTTTCCTCAGGTAAATGGAAAATGTTGGAGGTGTGATGAGGAAGAAAGAGGTAACTGGGAACATATGTTTTGGGAGTGTAATGAGTTCACAGACTTCAAAGATTCCCTACAGAATACTCTGCTTGAAATACTAGGTGGGCAAATGAGTGTAACTAAGGAAATGATGTTTTTGTACTAGGATACAGGATCTGAATTGTCTAGACATAGTACCGCCTTGTTAAGTTTAATTATGGCGGCTGCCAGAACAGCAATTACTAGAAAATGGAAATCAAAATCTAGACAAACTATACCTGATGCAGTGAATAAATATTGTAACAGAGACAAAAGACTAGGTGGTGGTATCTTTAGAAAAGGGTAGGAGTAAATTACATAGAAAAAAATGGAAACTGGGAACAATACATGCAGAAAAAATGTTTTGTAGGAGGAATACTATTTTAAAGAAGGCAGGAATTGAAATTTTTATGTAATGTTGCCTGGATTCATCCTAACAATATACTGGATGTATAATGTTTGTAAATGTGAACTTGTTAATATGGTTTGATTAATTATATATAAATGTAAGTTTGCCTTTTTCATAAAAGATAATTCAATAACCATGTTTTAAAAAAGTGCATACAAGAAACTGCAACTTAAATATTTTATATATTAGTTATGAGACTGCATTATCTAAAAGAATTCCCATGATACAGTAATCTCAGCATTGATATACATAATTACCAAGGATGTAAGGGTACAGCCGCCTAATTGGGAGGAAGAGGGGAGAAGCCCCCTGCAAAAATGCTTTGAAAGTTGTACACCGAGTTTCACTTTTCATTGTTGGTGGGCCTAAGCTGTACTGACATTTTCACTCTTGAGTGTCAAACAAGGGTTTTGCAACCTTTAACTTTTGCATCCCTCATAGTGTTAATTGTGAAATGCAAGAGACATTCTTATAGGAGGTGTCAGGATATACAACACCTCAAAATTATTCAAATTAGTTCCCAAACCTCCAGCACTAGCATTGTACTTAATAGTATTATATCCACATGATGTGGCCTTCTGAAGCTCAGCTGTCTAAGAAGAATATCACTATAAACAGTCAGTTGTAAAATCTTATTTACTAGTTTTTACACTAAAATACTATTCTTATAAAACTTTTTTCTGAATAATTTTTTATTGTGAATTAAATATACATAAATGATACCAAAAGAAAAACATTTTGAAAATGGTTAAAAATTCTGAAATATTTTAGAACAAATACATGGAGCTATGTACAATATGTATAAATGCATACCGTTTGACTAGTAATTTCTAAACAAATGCATATTAAAATATGTTATAAACAGTTACATAATTTCAGCATCTGATAAGTCAAAGTTTCCAATAACTGATGAAATTGTTACCTGATGAAATATGCTTCATCTGCTGTTCCTTTCACGAAAATCATTTCATAATATCTTGGTCAAGCATTATCCATTCATTAATTTTCAATTATTCTTATAGGTTCATAGGTTGGTACTAGGCTATCAGCCCTAGGGCCTATACAAGCCTAGCCATAACAATTCCCTGGCTATTTCTTCCCACATTATTTACTTTCCTGGACCCCTGTCTAGCAGGGCGACTGACGTGATCCCTGGGGTGACTTTCCTTTCTCCCATCCATTCGTCAAGTTTCCTCTTGAAGAGGTCCAAAGAGGCACTCTGCTTGACATGTATGGGCAATCTATTCCAGAGTCTGGGGAGTCTCTGGGTCAGGAACCTATCCCTCCAGCATGTTTTGTTTATTGTGATGACAAGGTTTAGATCCCTGGAGCGTGTAGCTCTGAGGGATTGGGATTTCTTTAAGTGTAGCATGTCCAATAGCTCTGGGTTTGACATGGCCTTGTATGTTAAGCAGAGATCGCCTCTGAGTAGACGATATGCGACAGAGTATAGCTGGAGTTTTTTAAGGCGGTCAGCATAGGGCATCTGCTTTAGGCCTGTGATTCATTTAGTGAGGTATTTCTGAGGCCTTTCCAGTTGTTGCAGATGTCTTGAGAGGTACATACCAAATGGGGCATTGTATTCTATAATGGGTCTAATGAGGGATGAGTATAGTGGGACAATGACCTCCTTTTTTCTGGATGAAAAGCCCTTCGTGATGAGGTGTGCCACACAGAAGGATTTCCTGACTGTTGTGTCGATGTGGTTATCGAAGGTGAGACCACTGTCCACCTGTGTCCCTAAGTCTCTTATCACACTTTCTGTGTTTAGTGTACTGCCACCTATATGGTAATTCATGGATACATGTTTTTTCCCAAAGGGGATAACAATACATTTCTTGGCACTGAGCTTGAGCCCATGGCTCTGGCACCAAGCATCTGTTTCTGTAAGGCCCTTTTGTAGAGTTTCCACATCATTTGGGGATTCAATAATGGCTCCCAGTTTGCAGTCATCTGCAAACTTTGTTAGCCAGAGTCCCTTAGTGTTGACCTGTACTTCAGAGAAGTAGATGCCAAATAAGAGCGGCCCCAGGACTGAACCCTGAGGTACTCCACTTGTCACTTGTCTGGAGCTGGATTTGGAGTCAGCTACTTTTACAGTGTGGGTTCTATCAGTAAGCCATTTAGCAACCCATTGGGTGACATAGGGATTAATGCCCAACTTAGCAAGTTTATCTATGATTCCAGAGTGGGGGATGGTGTCAAAGGCCTTGGCAAGGTCTAGATAGGCTGTGTGGACCACCTTACCCTTGTCCATGGCTTTGGAGACTGATTCAAAGAAGTCAATCAGGTTCAGGAGACAAGATCGGCCCTTCACAAACCCAAACTGGGTGGGGTCCAGTGTTTGAAGGTTGCCAATGTCTTTGTTTATAAGTTCCATGATAATATGCTCCATGGCCTTGCAGATAAGGCTTGTCAGACTGATGGGATGGTAGTTTCCGGGATCCAAGGTGGATCCCCCCTTGTGGATTGGGATAACTGTAGCTCTGCACCACTCAGTGGGCATGAAACCTGAGGTGAGGCTATGATTAAACATGACACTTAGGTGAGGTGCCAGTTCATATTGTAGTTCATGTAGTACACAGCCCGGGATGTCATCTGGTCCCATGGATGCTGTATTCTTGGCTTTAGAGAGTGCGTTTTGTACCTGTGTGGCCATTATTACTGGAATTTGGCAATCTTCCGGTATTGAGATGGGCCATTTAGGGGTGAGAGGGGGGTGAAGTTGGCACTGAATCGATCTGCCAGGATATTGGCAATATCCTTCGGATCAGTATATTTAATGCCATTCTGTTTTAGCTCAGAGCAGATCTGAGCATTGCCATTTAGATTCTTGACATAGTTATAGAATGCTTTGTGGTTGTCTTTGGAATCTTTGGCAATTTTATTTTCGTAACTAGCTTTGGAGGATTTTATGAGGCATCTTAGTTTCTTACTGAGGCTAGTAAGGGAGTTTTCTGCATCCTGTTGACAATTCTAACACTACTGGAGGTCATTGACAAAGACCTCATCAGAAATGGTATGCTAGGTACTGGAAGCTTTTTTGCTAGTAGGCAGTATAAAGTTATATTTTGCGAAAGATATTCTAACATGGGAAACAGAACTAGAGACACAACATTATATGCAGAAAGGCACAGGACACTGTGAATGCATATATCAGATGATAGAATGGAAAATAAAATATGAGATGGCCAAGATACCGAGTAGTTAGCAGCATAAAAATTTTTCTCTGCCTCTGTTCAGTTTTTCTGACAGGATTATTTAAATATAATCTGAAGAATTTGTCTTCAAAACATTCTTCCTATGATAATACATAAGGTATGAAGATAATCCAGCAAGAAAATCAGCTTCTGAAGACTTCACAGATTTTATCCTGTCAGAAGATTTTTTTTCAGTCGAGAGTAGTCATGAGTCACCATAATGCTTCCTTACAGAAAAATGGGATGAAGAAAGAACTGCAGTCTCTTGTAACTAGCTTGCAAGAAATACCAAGAAATTCCAAGAGATAGATGTTGACTACATGGCTCAAGCTGTGGATTTACAGTGCCAGCTGGATGAGAATTTAATACACAATGAAAACACTGGAATTAATAAGGCTAATAGTGATGAAGATCTATCCTTCGTAACAATTGATAGAGCTGAAATGACTGTATTAGAAGCTGAAGATTCTTCAGAGATGGTCAGCAAAGATATTCTTGTAATTGGAGATTCAGTTATTAGAGGAAATGATACATATATTTGCAGAGATGATAATGAACATCGAGTAGTGTTATGCTTGCCAAGAGCAAAAACAGAAGATGTGAAACAAGCCTTGGAACGCCTTAATGTAAGGAAGTATGGATCTGTTTTTATTCATGTTGGTACAAATGATGTCACCAACAAAGATTCTCTGACTGTTAGTTGGGAACTGACAGCCCTCCTAGATAGTATAGCTTGTACTGGTGTTAGGACAGATTTTTTCACAAATCACCTACAGAAAGAATAGTCAGGTCACTGTGAATGAAAATATTTTTTGGATAAACACATACATGGAAAAAATGTCCTGTTTTAAAAAATGGAAATGTATAGAGCATCCAGGCCTTCTTTTGGGCACACATGTTCAGACAGGATGGTGTGCATTTGTCTAGATCAGGGAAGAGAATTTTTGCAGCAGATATTTTGCAATATTTGACAAACACTAGCCAGGATTTTTGCCAGGTCAAAATGTAACAGTTCACATATAGCAACATTTGATGCATCTCTGATGGTTGTTAATGCTAGGAGCATTGATAATAAAGTGTTTTTATTAGAAAAGTTGCTACATTCCCACAAGATTGATGTTATAGTTTGTGAAACATGGTTAAAGAACAATGACTGGAAACCAGTTCTGTCAGGGTATAAATGTTTTTACTGTAACAAACATGCTAACAAAAAAGCAGGTGGAGGTGTTATGATAGGCATTAAAGATAGCTATGAGACTTGTGATCATTACATGTTCAGTGATAATACCAATACTATAGATTGTGTAACTTTGACAATAAAGAAAGACAACCCTGGAACATATAACAATTGTTGGAGTGTACAGACCACCAAAGTCAAGTGCAGATGACCTAGAGGAATTCATACATTTCTTACATGAAACACAGGAGGGAAGAATACTATTAGCTGGGGACTTAAATTTACCAGAAACAGACTGGAATAATATTGATTCAACTTCAACAACGTTAGAAAATAAATTATTCACAGAGTATATTGAGGAACAAATGCTTCAAACTGTAAAAAAAACTACCAGTGGACGGAATATACTAGATATTGTTTGTGTTCCTAAAGAAATTACTGTAACTTCAAGTCAAGTTTTACCACAATTGATGTGCAGTGATCACGGGGTCATAAAGGTTAATTTGTTGCTAGATAATTCTGCCAAACTGAAATCTAAGCCAATCCACAGAAGGTTAATTACAGATTATAGGGAAGCAAAAAAGCTGCTATATAAAACTAACTGGAGTGAGGTGTTCAGTGGAAAAACTGCAGATGGAATGTGGAAAGTTCTGAAAGAGAAATTGTTTGAGTGCAAAAAGTCAAAAAAATGTTTAATATCAGGATCTAGGCATATATGCCTAAGAACAAGATACCTGATTAAGGTGAGAGACAAAAAATATAAGAAATGGAAGAGAGGTCGAACTACAATTTTGAAAACTAAAATAAATGAGCTGGACAAACAAATTAAGCACAGTGTTAGACAAGATCAAGAAAAATGTGAAGAAAATTTATATAAAGATATTGAGCATAAGAGGAAACCTGTTTATAGACACATAAGATGTGGAAGGAGTAAAGATACACAAATTGATAAACTGTGTGCAGATTCTAAAATTTATTCTCAGACACAACAGATTATAGATATATTTACAAAATCTTATGCAAAACAGTTTGGCTCCACAAAAGGGGTGGTAAGTTGTCCTAGTGACATCCAGGTAACCCCAGATACTGGAATCAATGAGATTATATTGAAAAAGAACTGTGCAAACTGGATCCAAACAAAGCACAGGGAGAAGACAAAATTAGTAACAATGATATGAGAACAATTAAGCAAGAACTTACACTGCCATTACATCTATTATTCACTAGGTCATATAAATATGGGGAGATTCCTCAAGATTGGAGACATGTACTTATTAAACCTGCCTTTAAGGGAAAGGGGAGTAGGACAAACCCAGAATCATATAGACCCTTAAGTCTACTTTCATGTTGTGGAAAAATAATGGAGAAGGTAATACTGGATAAGTTATTGCCAGAACTGGACAGGTTGGGACTTGAAACCATATATCAGCATGCATATGTTGAAAATAGATCTACTTCCACCTGCAACATGATGTTCTATAACAATATAATAACAGCTATGAATGAAAAATTGTGCTGTGATGTGATTTATATAGATTTAACTTCAGCATTTGACAAGGTCATGCACAAAACACTGATCAATAAATTAGTACAACTAGGTATTGATGTACTGTTGATAAGATGGATAGCTGCATGGCTTACAAATAGGACATGGCAAGTATCACACACCAACTGGACAGGTAAAATCCTTGGTTACAGTCAAGGTGTCCCACAGGCTCTGTAGTGGGCCCTTACTTGTTTAGATTGTATCGTTCAGACCTTACTTTTTCATCTGAGGTGTTCTACAGTCTATATGCTGATGACCTGAAATTGGGTAAACTAATTACCAAGTGTTACAGATAAGGCATGTCAGCAAAATAATTTGACTAAATTGACCATTTGGGCACAGGAGAATAATATGTTGATAAATACATCAAAAACTAAGCATATGAGATTTGGGAGACAAACTGAAAGGTGAATATTTAATACAGCACACAGTGATTGAAACTGTAGCCTCATTTAAGGACTGGGTATATGGGTAGATTCAGCTATGAGATTTTCCAATCATATCAACCAATTGGCTAACGATAGTTATAGAACTATAGGTTGTATAAAAAGATTTATAAAGGCTAGGAAATAAAATATAATGAAGTCATCATTTGTTAGTTACATTAGACCCAAACTTGAGTATGGAATAACAATATGGAAACCCTATAGGAAAACAAGCATGAATAAACTGGAAAGAGTACAGTGGAAATATACTAAGGGTATCCATGGATGTGAAAATCTAAGTTATTATGAAAGACTAAAATATCTGAACTTGTACAGTGTCTCTTACAGATATTTAAGAGGAGATCTTATTCAGGTATATAAGGCATTTAGGGACAACTACCTCTGGGAATGTTTGGGGTTATCAAAAAGTAATAGAGAATCATCATATAAACTATGTAGAAGATTCTATAGGAATGAGAAGTGTAATAATTGGTTCTCTGACAGAGTAGCTGATGCTTGGAATGGACTACCAAATTACATTAAAGCAAGTACTAGTTTAGATATTTTTAAGAACAGCCTGGACATTTATTATGGGAACAAGTGTTCTGACATATTGGCAAGCTAGAAGGGCTTTAATGCCCGTGCTTGAAACATTTGTATGTATGCATACCAGTAAAAATTGATAAACAGGCGAGTAAAATAGACACTATAAAACAAGAAAATATGAAACAACTTGATTTACTCAATAAAATTATAAACAATCTGCCAAAATCACTTTCATGGAAGAATTACTGAATGATGTAGATGGCAGATTAGCCAAGTTGAATTCCTGCTGAAGCAAAACACCTTTCTCTTAGAAAAAGTAGATGCTCTTGAAAGCAGGTTCAGAAGAACAATATAAGGGCATATGGTGTTCCTGAGAAAGAAGAAAGAAACAATATGGTACATTTTTGAATACTTGGCTTTCAAAAACCTTGAACTTGCCAGTCACTTTCTTTTGGGATAGAAAGAGCATACAATTTTCTTTCAAACAATGTTTCAATAAATCACCACCCACACCAAGATTTATAATTGTCAAGTTCATCTCCACACAAGATAAAGATTTGGTCTTAAAAACAGCTTGGTCTAACTCTCCAATAAGTTTTAATGGTAAAACAATCAGATTTGCTAATGTCTATACTTCTTCAATAATATCTAAAAGGAAAGCCTGTACTCCCTCTAATTAAAGCTCTAGATTTTACACAGAAAAAATAAACTTATAGACAAACAAGAAGAAATGGACTGGCCTTTAATAAGTTTGAAAAGACATGCAGTCAAAAAATGGATGGTCAACAAAGGAAAACAATAGCAAAAAATTCAAAGAAAAGTAAAGTCCAACTTTTATCTGTTTTTTTTTTGCCTCTGGTAATATGCTTTATTACATTGTATATATAATGTTTCAACAGTCTGGACAACTCCAGAATTCCCAAAGTAAAACTTTTCTGTTTGTTAAACTGGAAAATAGCAATTCATATAATAATAACAATAATAATAAAAACATCGCAACCTCTGTTTGCATAATAATATAATTTTTTTCTAAATCCTATGTGCAGACCAAAATCAAATGTTACAATTTTGATGGTTTTCTTATCACACCTATAAAAGTCTAATGACAAGAAGTTATTTACTTAAGCTTTGATGTGCTGAAATATTCTACTTAAAATGATAGTAGAGCTAAATGCTTTGTGCTACATATGAGACCTTATTTTAATATATGCATGGTGTATAGGGATGTTTCTCTATGTATTTTGTTAACAGAATTTAGACTATATAGTTTTTAGGAATTAATTAAGTTATTTAAATGCTGAATTTAAATGTTTTAGAGCTGGGTAAACTGGCTTGGTGACTGCTTTGTATTGTACAGAAACATTACCGTGCTTTGTTTTAATCGACACTTTTTGCTTAGCTCACATACTAGTGATCACTAGCATATATGAAAGACTTTGACAACTTTCAAACAACATTTCCCGCTTTACATTCCATTTCCTTCCTTGTTACATGGCTTAAAATGGACTTGTGAGCAATACTTATCTGGGAAAGAAGATTTGCAGCTGTGTGAATCAGTGGAAATGCCAGTGAGCTGAGGATGACCTTTGAACTCAGAAAAGCTTCAGAATGGAACACTGCAATGGAAAAAAGTTTACCATAAGGTAATCATAAGGCGGATTCATCTAAGAGGAGGAAGGGTAAGACCAAAAGGCTTTCAGGTAAACTGACTCCTCAGCAGCAGGGGGGCTGGATTGCCAGTCACCTCTCTGTTTTAACAATTCCAGGATGTCTCCAAAGGAGACATCATCAGGAGGTGACCTTGGGGACCTCTCTGCCTCATCGAGGTCAGTGTCTGATGTGACAGATTCCTCTGGGGAGTCAAGGTGCTTCCTCTTGCAGGTCCTCTTCTGAGTGACCTCCTCACTGGGATGCTCTGGGGAGGTTTCAGAAGAAGGGGAGTCTCTTGATGGACAACCTGAGGTTTGGGGTCTCTGTGATCCTGTGGAAGGGTTACCTGAGAGGATGAAGACAACTGGCCCATAGAGGGAGGAAGATCTGATGAAGGATGTGCCTTAGATTTAGGAGGAGTCAGTACCCTCCTCATAACTCAAAGACAGACTGCCCCCATTCCAAGGACTCCCCTAGATCTGACAAAAATGTTGCTGGAGCCGAAGGCATCCCCAGAGCTGGCGACAGAAGCTTTGAGGCTGAGGTAGGAGCAGAACTCACCCATACTGAAACCCCAAGAGGCAAATTTGGATCCAGAGAGATCTGAGCTGGCAACGAGGATCCAACCGGGGAGTGTCGGCTCCTAGAGGCTTCCTAATCAGAATGGAGGGAAACACAGGGTGAATGTCTGCTCCGAGGTAACCAATAGTCCTGGAACTGGCACGATCTGTAGATTGGAATCTTCAAGCTCCAAAACCAAGGGATGGCTCAGAGAAGGAACAGTAACAATGGGGGTTGACTGTATCTGACCTGATTCCTTTGGGCTCGGATTCAACAGAAGTTTGGCCAGAGCCTTCAGCAGCCTCCGCACAACCCTATCCATGTCTTCATTGGATAAGCTCTTGGTAGGCCTAGTAGAAAGAGATGGTGATCTGGACTTAGTAATGGTGATAGAAGCCATGAAGTCACTGGTTCAAGTGAAGACAATCGGCTCTGATGTGGAGTGTGTGTCAGTGCAGAAGGTGTCGTAGCCAAGGATTCTGTTGGCTCTGATGTAGTCTTGGATCCAGTGGTGACTGTCTGCTCCGAAGGTGCTGGTGGAGTACAGAGTCAAGGAGTTTTGGGTCTTGGCTCCAAGGAATATTTTGGAGCCGAAGATGCTCTCTTGGAAGTCTTGTCTGCGGATTTTGAAGAATCTGGAGAAATAGCCTCTGAGAAGGGTGTTTTTAGCAAACCCTTCAAAATTAACTTGTTTTTACACTCGAGAAGAGCTCTTTGTTTAAATCCATGACATATGGAACAATTTTCTTGTAAATGAAGAGCCCCCAAGCAATAAACACAGAGAATGTGGGGATCACTAAGTGGCATCTTCTTTCCTCATTTTTCACATTTTTTGAAACCTGTTTCCCTTCTGGTTTCTGATACATAATGAATCACAAACTCACACACACACAAAGGTAATGAGTAAAAGGTGGATAAGAGAAAGAAATTTTTTTTTTTTTTTTTACATAACAAGAAAATCGTCCTCTAAGTTAAATGGATGGTTAGAGGAAGAAAGAAAAGGGAGAAGTTGTCCTCTAAATAAAATGGATGATTAGAGAAGGAAAGGAGTAGTAGAGAGAAATGCCCTCTAACTAAAACAGATGGTAGAATTAACCCTCTAACTTAAATGGATTTGTAGATTAAAAGGGTAGGGTAGACTTACGCTATAAGAAAAATAACAATAACAACCAATATATCAAAATTATTAGTAAACAATTTGCTATACTTAGCCCAGAGCTTAGCTAAAGGGAACCTCTTTGCTGCATGGAATTGAGATCTGAGGTTATAGAACAGGTACATTATGGGTAGGGAAAAATACTCACAAGCTTGGCTGAGGACCTCAAGCTTATGTAAAAGGCCAAGATGGATCCAACGGATTGAATCCGACCCCATCAGTCAGCATGAAGACGAGATTGACAACACCACCTGCTACTACCTGGGTGACTGTCCGATCTAGCTAAACTGCAAGTATTTCTGCTTCTTGAACTGTGTTAAACTGTTTGAAGTTGTTTTTGCACCTGCACTTTTAAAGTTTGTCCTGTTTGTTGCATATACCTGTTGAGGCTACACACTCAAGTGCGCTAGCCTGTGTTACATATTTATTGCATTTTCCTGCTGTTTGTTGCAAAAAAGGAAAAAAAAAAAAAAATTATCCTTGTTTCCTGTTTTTCCTGACCTAGAGTAGTCCAAATACAGGCTTTGCTGTATTCAGGACTTTTGGAAAGTTCCTGTGTTGCCCATTTCCTCTCTTGGATAAAGGGAGGCTTCTTTGTTCACCAGTGGCAGTGGGGAGCTTAGAGCAGCCTATCTATCCCTGGAGGAGTGTTCCCAGCACAAGAATCTGGTAGTCTATTGGCCATTTTGGACCAATTTCTAGCTCTTTCAAGTCCCCCTGTATAAAACCCGCTTTGGCGCAGCTTTGTGCGATTTTGCACATAGCTTAGCATTGGACAGCTCCACTTAATTGAGTTTAAACCATTCTCGGCTTCACAAAGTCTGCTCTTCACTTTTTCCCTTAGAACTGATCTAGTTCTCATAATAAACACCCTAGTCCTACTCTAAAGACTGGCACTTGCTCACTAAAGCAATTATATGTCAGCACTAAAAAATTAAAAGCACTACACCCTCACAAACTCCCCTTGAGTACCTTGTGGCCCTTTTTTTCAATTATAAAGGAATTCCCAATACTATTCTAGCATGTCCAAAGGTCAGTTGTCAATCTCCTCTCCGGTCCAGCTGGTGAATCTGGGAATCTTGAGGCAATGTTACAACTGCCTCATGTACACAGACAACCCTCTCCTCCTCCCAACAAATTCAAACATGTGAGAGATGCAACCATATAGCCAAACTGGAGGCTAAGCTCTCTCAACTCAGTACTGGCGTAACCAGTCAGGAGGAGAAGGAAACCACACTCACTACAATTCCAGTCTCACATAGACCTACCACGACAGCAAACCACACACATAAACACACAAAAACATACTCGGAGGCTCTAAATAAAAATCTGCCTAAGCAGCAGAGACCTCCAAAGCAGACACCCAAGCAACCACTACCCCAAAACAAAAAACGTGCAATACATAGCTCACAAAGCCAGTGTGCTGAACAGTCACAGCCCTTAAGGCTAAACAACACACCTGATACACTTGTAATAGGTGACTCTATCGTCAGGCACACTGACGTCCCACTCACCAGTCTGAACAAGGAGAAGGTCAAGGTGAGCTCCCTGTCAGGCGCTAGGATCTGCCACATAACACAAGCACTCAGGTCACTCCAAGGCAAGTACAAATATGACTCAGTCATTGTCCATGCTGGTGTGAACCACCTGAGACGTACCTCCCTGGACTACATGAAAAGAGACATAGAAAAGCTCTCTGAGCATGTAGCCCAGGCCTGTATGATCCTGACCTTGAGTAGCATCTTACCCTCACCAAGAATGATGCCACAATATGAAGATAAGATGATCAATTTCAACAACTGGCTTAAGTATTGGTGTCATTCAAAGGGGATCCAATGCCTGTCAGCCTGGGATGACATGCTCGACAAGCCACGATGCTTGGCTAGAGACGGCTTGCACCTGTCACCCTTGGGCATTTGGATATTGGCAAAGGCTCTTGCCACCCCCATAGTGCCTTTTTTAGGCAAGGCTCTAAAGACAAACCCACTTCCATAGGTATCACAAGGGATAAGAAACTAAGAGTAATGCTACTCAATGCCAGAAGTCTAAACCTCAAGATGCACGCACTCGAAACTCTCCTTAGCATGGAGAACATCGATATCTGTGCAGTAACAGAAACCTGGTTCAAGGCTCCCAAGAGCACCCCAGCACTACCAGGTTATACCTCATACCATGCTTTTCAGCCCCAAAACTTGGACCGAACCACAAAAGGAGGGGGAGTATCAATGCACCTTCAGGAATGCATGGATCATGCAATCCCAAATAAAACCAAGACCCAATCCTCCAAAGGCAGGCATCCTGTCTGGTGGACCCCAGCCATAAACAAACTATACAATAGAAGGAGGAAGCTGCTACATGATAGAGCAAAATCCCAAAAAGGGAAGGCATCTCTTTTCAGTATTAGCAAAAAACTACGGGCACTCATAAAATCGTCTAAGGCCAGCTTTGAGAGAAAAATTGCACAGGACACTAAGGATAATCACAAGGCTTTCTTTAGTTACGTTAGGAACCTGGGTGGGAATTCCCAGATATGCTCAGTATTAGTCCAAAATGACAAAAAATACACCAAACCCACAGACATTGCCAACATCCTAGCTGACAGGTTCAGCGCAAACTCCCCCCCCTCCCCACCAAAAGGGCAAATATCTATCCCAGCAGAGTGCTGCCCCCCTGACATCTCAGATGCTCAGGTAAGAGCCACCCTCTCCAAAGCAAAAAACACAGCATCAATGGGACCAGACGGTGTCCCGAGCTGCGTCCTACATGAACTCCCAAGAAGAGCTAAACCCAAACATAAAACTACTGTTCAATCTCAGCCTTACTACAGGATATGTACCCAAAGAGTGGCGCACAGCAACAGTGGTCCCTCTCCACAAAGGTGGTGCCTCAACGGATCCTGGAAACTATCACCCCATAAGCCTGACTAGCTTGGTCTGCAAAGCTATGGAAAGGATCATCGGGGACCTCATAAATAAAGATATTGGGGACCTACAGACACTGAATCCTACCCAGTTCGGCTTTGTTAAGGGCAGATCCTGCCTCTTAAACCTGGTCGATTTCTTTGAAACAGTCACCAAGGCCATTGACGAGGGGAAGGTGGTCCACACAGCCTACCTGGACCTCGCAAAAGCCTTCGATACAATACCCCACTCGAGCATTATAGATAAGCTCACCAGCTTAAATATAAAACCCTATGTCACTAGATGGGTTGCAAACTGGCTCAAGGACAGAACCCACATGGTTAGAATTGCTGGAGCCATGTCAGACTCCAAACCAGTTACAAGTGGCATCCCACAAGGCTCAATCCTGGGACCTCTCTTGTTTGGTATATATTTCTCGGAGGTACAGGCCAACACAGAAGGACTGTGGCTGACCAAGTTCGCAGATGACTGCAAACTAGGCACCATAATCGACTCTCCAGCCGACACAATCATACTACAAAAGGGCCTCATAGAAACAGACAACTGGTGCCAGAGCCATGGCCTCAAGCTAAATGCCAAAAAGTGTATAGTCATTCCCTTTGGCAAAAACAAAGTGCCCACAAATTACCACATAGGTGGTAATCCATGAAGTACGGAAGAAGTAATTAGGGACCTGGGGACCCAAGTTGATAGCAATCTCTCATTTGAAAACCACGTGGCCAAAGTGGTTAGAAAAACATTTTATATAGCCCACCTAATCATGAAGGGATTCACATCTAGATCAGGGGAGGTCATTGTGCCTCTTTACTCATCCCACATCAGGCCCATAATTGAGTACAATGCCCCTTTTGGGATGTACCTTACCAGACACCTGCAGCAACTGGAAAGACCCCAAAAGTACCTCACCAAGAGGATCAAAGGGCTCAAACAGATGCCATATGCTGCTCGGTTAAAGAAACTCCAGCTCTACTCAGTGGCGATCTGTGCCTGACGTATAAAGCCATGTCCAACCCGGAATTAATGGACATGCTGCACCTCAGAAAATCCAAATCCCATCGAGCTACGCGCTTGAGAGACTTGAACCTCAGCACTGAAATAAATAGGACATGCTGGAGGGACAGATTCATAACCCAGAGGCTCCCTTTACTCTGGAATAAAATCCCAGTCCAGGTTAGGCAGCGTCCCTCACTGACTCTCTTCAAGAGGAATCTTGATGAGTGGATGGGAGATCGTAGGTTTACCCCGGGTAACCCTAACCTCGAAAAAGGGCATAGCAAAATTCATTTAAAATGGGTGGCGAAAGCCAGACACACTCTGGCTAGGCTTATAAATGCCCTAGGGCAGATAGCCTAGTATGAACCTATTTACCTAAATGTTAACATAAAAGTTAAAGGTACATAATTGTTAACATAGAAATGAAGTGTCATAAAATGATTTTCTTTATAGCAATGCATAAGTTCCTGTATGAAGTAATATGTATTTTGGATACATTCAACATTGCAAGTATTTCCTTGGTAAAATTTAAAATATATTTATAGAGATTTGACAAAGAAAAATTACTTTTTTGATAACATGTAATTTAAAATAAACTGTTACATTTAAATTTAATTCAAACATAATACTAATGTTAATCTGGTTTAATGGAATTTGTTAAGTATATCTGAAAGCTTAAGGTATATATGGGTAGCTTAATTATGTATATGATTATTTCTGTTTATGATTATGTGAACTATATTTTTGATATTTTGACTGGGTGGTTTGAAGTATGTTGAAACCTTCTGGGTACACAATATTTATGTATGTTGTGGAATGCAGGGAGTAAATAAGTGAATCTCGAGTTGCTAATGAGCCTGTTTGTATAGATTGGTTAGTGAATGGGTATTGCTGCTATTTTAGCCCATTATGGACAGATTGTTTTTCCTCACCTGATTTTAAATGAATATAAGTTAAGTGCGAATTTAAATTTAATTTTAAGTAGATTACTGCAGTTTATTAGTAGAAGGAGAGTGTTTGGGAGAGTGTTAAATATTGAATGAAACTCTTCATAGGTAGAAGCAGAAGAATGGAGGCATTAAAGATGTTAGGGGAGATTTAAATGACTATGTAATTAAACCAGGAATGACTCTTTCTACGTTAGGGCTTGTAAATATCTTTATTATACTATTGAGTATTTTTAATCCTTTGTCCATAACAAAATATGTTAAACTTAAATATGGCCAAATATATAAGAATTACTCTTTAAATTTGCTAAACCCTCTAACATTTATAAGTGTATCTCACTGAATAAAAATGGATTAAATAATCCAATGAAGAGAGGTACTTTAAGTACCTTAAAATAACAAAGCTGATATAGTCCTTTTACAGGAAACGCACCTAATAAAGAAAGACACTGACAGACATGAAGCAGTATTCAATACTGGTGGATTCACTCTATAATGTTAAAAGGAAAGGCTCCACAATACTGTGGAAAAATCAGTAACTGTACCTAAAGTAATTGATTTTTACACTGACAAAAATGGTATGATGGGATTAGTTGTGCTTGAAATAGATAAGAAAATGTATATGTTATTTAATATCTACTAGATTCCTGGAATGAGTTCTAAAGTAGCAAAAAAATATTTTGTTTGTCTATAAGATAATAAAATAAAAAGATTTTCAAAAAAAAAAAGAAATATTCAAGTGTTAAAATTGGCAACTTCCTTAAATTGTACTCATTATTCATGTAGATTTGGCACTCAAACAAATATAAAGTCTTTGTATCTAATGAGCTATATTCAAAAGTAGCAGAATTATAAATAACATCCTGTCCTTTGTCTGACCACAATGTCATCATTTTTAAACTTAATCTAGAACCCAATGAAGTAGTATAGTGGCAAATAATATCAGCATATATAGTTAAAATTAAAGGGTTCAGAGAATGTTTTTTTAAATAATTAAAAATCTTTATGGATACTAATAAAAGTGAAGTCTTTAATGTTTTTCTATGGGACATGTTAAAGGCATATATTTATGGTAGAATAAAGAGTTGGTAATTTAATAAAAAGGAATGGTATAATGAATTAAAGGTGCTTCAAACAAAAATTGATAAAAATTAAAGTTAAAGCCATCTGATAGAAATACAATTGCAGAACTAAAAACACAATCAAAAATACATAGAAATACTAAACCATTACTGGGAAAAGCCGAAAGACAAACAAACAACTAAATCATAAAGTTGCAATAAACTGAGAAACTTAAGTTACAAACCTATACTGTAAATCCTAAAATTTACATAGACTAACAATAAGATCAAAAAAAGAAGTTATGTAGTCACCATAACGTTCCATCTTAGTTGTACTTCATTTGTCTTCAACCTGTGGGTCTCGGATCCACATCAGATCTGACATGGCCACATTTTCCAGCTACTGATCCAAGCTCCAAGCTCGTCCCCTTACCCATAATACTCCATGTCTCCCT